>NW_024610339.1:0-52204 GCF_016920785.2 Ixodes scapularis | reverse complement strand
AACCCACAATTTATCATACGTTGCAATTATGTATATGACGATTCGACCAACAGATAGAAATACAGCCGCCAATTGTTTATTCCCATATGTTCATTTTGTGATACGAGCAAAGAAGAAAAAAAATATTACCTTGAACCGTTTTCAACCGGTTACCGTTATATTTTTTTTCGGTTCGGTTCGGGTTCAGTTCTAAGATGGCGGCGAAGATTTCGGTTCGGTTCAGTTCCGGTTCGGCTAAAAATAACGGTTCTGTTCCGGTTTTCGGTTCGGTTCGGTTCCGGTTCGACACCCTGGTGAAAACTAGCGAAAAGTGGTGGGTAAAATGCGAAACAAAAACAGTGAAGGCCGTTTCCAACTCCCTGTAACGCCGAATTAGAGCGCAGCTCTTGAGGAGGAGGAGGGAAGGGTACTGGGGGCGGGTCAACTGACCGGGGGGGGGGGGGGTCACGTGACGATGGCAATGCCGATGATGTCATCAGTGATGTCACTGATGACTTCATCAGTGACGATGACGATGCGGATACCGATGACGTCATTAGTGACGTCACTCATGACGTCACCAGTGATGATGACGGTGACGATGCGGATGCCAGTGACGACATCAGTGACGTCACTGATGACGTCATCAGTGATGATGACGATGACGATGCGGATGCCGGTGACGTCATCAATGATGATGACGATGACGATGCGGATGCCAGTTACGTCATCAGTGACGTCACTGTTGCCGTCATCAGTGATAATGACGATGACTAAGCGGATGCCGGTGACGTCAACAGTGGGGGGTCACGTGACCTCGGCGGGGGAGTCACGTGACCTCGGGGGGTCACATGACCTCGAAGAGGGAGTCACGTGACCTCAGGGGAGTCACGTGACTTCGGGGGGGTCACGTGACCTCGGGGAGGGGGCTCACGTGACCTTGGGGGGGAGTCACGTGACCTCGGAGGGGTCACATGCCCCCTCCTTGAGGTCATGTGACCCCAGGGGGGCTCGCGCGGTGCATTATGGGACATTTCCCATAATGCACCGCGCGGTTACGTTGACGGCAACGCCGACGCCGCTCAAGCCGGAAACAGGCGCCTAAGAGCTGCGCTCTAAAAAATTAATTAAGTAAGGGCATTGGGTTCGAGCTGCGAATAACACCCGCTATGTGGACATGCTCCTTATGAACTCACCCCGCAAGATCCAGTTCCTAAACCATCGGCGAAGAAGGTGTTGTTGTTGAACTCTGGAGGCAGTTCCTCACGCACCTCGCTCTTCCTCACTGGAACGACTGCGGTCCATGGATCATCGTAGTACGCTGCATCATGGTAGCAATACTTTCAGCGCTTTAATACGTCGCTTTAAGGAAGCTTTTTGTGTAACAACAGCAGTGGTGCTCGCAAAAGCTGCTCGCAAACGCGAATGTTTCGATTTGTTGATGGAAGTCGAATGTTGGGGCGGAGCCTCAAACTTGAAAGATTCGTGTTTGAGGATCCACCTCAAAGGTTGGGTTCACGCACGCGGCCAATTCAAATCTGAAGATCTCCTTACTTGGTGATGACGCGTCTTTTGCTGTTGGGCGCAGAAATCCCGGGATTGATGTATCTTTTTGTGCAGTCTTCGGTCTTTCCTTCAGACGTTGAAGCGCGCGAATCATACTTGAAATATTAAATTCCGGGAAACAAACAGCAAAGGACAGACACGGACATAAAATAGACTGGACAGCGCTATACTCACAACTAGGGTTTTAATAGAAAAATAAAGAAGAAAAAAAAGCAATAAAAATATTAGGAAGACAAAAAAAAGACAACGGCGAATCACAACAGCAGGCGGCTTTTCTGATCACTTTCTTCATATAAACTGAAGTAATCGCATAATTTATTCGCCTACTGACTACGACTGCAGCACTTCATATCTATGATCCTCCGCCCCACGCCCTGAGCGTTTGTGGGGCCTTTGGCTCTTCAACACCATGCAAAGACACTGAGCTCAACAAACGATCATGGAACACACTCATCACAGCAAGTCATAGAACATTCCTACTCTGCTGAACCAAGCCACCCAAATGACGTTCCTATGAATTCTAGTGCTGCAAACCTTCCTCTTTCATCACTTTCACAAGGCAGTGAAGCATCATTGACACCCGGCCAAGGCGCACCCCGTGGCACTGACGACGACATGGAAAATCTGCGGCAGCTCAAAGATCTGAGCTTGGCCGCTACACACTGGTAACATCAAGAAAGCGTCCCAAACCAAGCAAGTCACCGCCTAATGCTCCACAAGTAGGACCGACTGTAACATGTGTACCATCGAACCATACAGGCTCCTACACCAAGCTTAGCACCATGAGAGTTTCCTCGCGGCTAGAAAGTCACTGTCTAGAAAATATCCAGATGATACGCACAATCAGCCGACTGGACTTTGTAGCAGTAGACACCAGAGACGCACAGGTTACTTGATCTCTTATAAAACTAACATCACTGTGCGGAGTGACTGTGAAGCCACACGAACCGGGACCCCGCGACAGAGCCGTCGGCGTCATTAAGGGGGTTGGCGACGACTTTGCTGAAGCTCTCCTAAAAGTTGGACTAACCTCAGATACACATAGCTCACGCCAGAAGACTAGGCAAATCTGAAGTAGTCAGGATCCTCTTTAATGGCCCGAAAATGCCCAAGTACGTGCAGCTCTCAAGGGTCAGGTACGAAGTTTGGGAATTTAAAGAGCGTCCCTTACATTGCGCCAACTGTGGCTGTTTTGGCCACAAGAATGGTCTGTACGAAAAATGATATGTGCGGTCGATGTGGAGGTAGGCATAGTGGAGCGAGCTGCGACGCTCCTCCGCTATGCGTTAACTGCGGCAGTGAACATGATACCCTTGTAGCATCCTGCCCCAAACAAGTTGAACAAAGAGAACTTACCAAGAACAGAAGAAGAGCTCACAACAACGATCAGCGCGGCCACAAATACACGCCAGAAGTGGGGCCGCCTCTACTGCCTTTAAGACCCCTACAACCACCTAAACAAGCCAGCAAGGAAACTGCCGTCCAGTACCCTGCTGCTCGAGCAACGACACCCAATCTTAAGTCCCGTAAGGAAAAGCGGCCTGCACGGTGTAGCTACAGAGACGCTCTAAAAATGTGCAGGACAAGGAACATCTACCTACCTCTTCACCTAGCCCCCCAACTGTAGCAATGCAATCGAAGCCACAAGAACGTACTAAAGTAAACAAAGACAGAACAACAAATGAGCCCTCTACTGATAACGCTAAACAAGAAACAGGGTTATTTTGTAGGACAGCAATTAATGTCGTAATTGAATATGTTCCCCGCTTGCTTAATTACCGCCAATCACAGTAGGCAAAGGGTCTACTTAAACTGGTCGATTTCGCACTTCTGTACGTCTACACCTGGGTAATGTTGACCCTTTTGAAGTCATTCTAAATGCAGTGACTATTTTCCAGTGCAATGCTAATGGACTTAAATAAAAGCTTAAGTATCTAAGACAGTTCACGTGGAAACACCAATCTTCTTTAATTACGATATGACAATCTAGAATTCCGGACAAAAATGGCATAAAGTTTTCAGAATATACCTTCGTTACTTCACAAAGGTCAAATGGGGTGAGCAGAGTTTTAATAGGTGTAAGAAAAGATCAAAGTTGCATAATCATGAAGTGGCACCTCGTGACACAAATGAATATGCGTGCATAACAGTTAAAAGCAAATCCCTCAAGTTTACCTCGAGATCGGTGCATATAACACCAAGAGCAACATTTGACACCCAACGGTTAGAGAGGCTTATTCAAGACACTCCTTCCCCTCATAGTTTGTGGGGACTTTAATGAACATCACGAGCTTTGGGGTGACATCCGAAATGATAAACGGAGTAACATGATTAGCGAACTCACCTCAAAATTGAATCTGGAAGTATTCAATGTCGGGAGACCCACGTTCTATAGAGGAACAACGGTGAGCAGTGCTCTTAATCTGAGTTTTGTCTCTTCAAGCTTCTTACAAAACGGTTCATGGACTACAGATCTCAAAACTCGAGGTAGTGATCATTATAGTATTCTTCTCACCGTTTCTGATTTTGCCGGATGTAAAGCATCCAGCGCCCTTTTATATACTGACTGGGATATTTTCTCAGAACTAGCAGGAAAATGTATAACAGCAGCAACAACCAACGAGGAGTTCGGTCCGTCTATTGCTCATTTCCTAAAACAGTCGACAAAAAAGATACACGTACTTGTACTGACACTGATGCAGAATATGAAAGATTATTCGAAGACGAGCTGAACGGAATAAAAGAAGGACAAAAACTATAGAAGTTTCTCGTGCAGCTCGGAAGGCGCAGAAAAAGCAGCACCGCTATTTAGACGCTCGTAGCCGTCGTGGTTGGCGCTAATTCTGCGGCTCACTGGACACTGCGAAAGGCCTATCTCATGCCTGGAGGGTCGCGAGAGGCCTGATAACTTGGGCGCGACAGCGCCACCCTTTCAGAGCATTAAGTCTGCACTACGGATGTTCAGACATGAAAATCGCTGAAGCTTTTTGCAAGTAAATTGCACAACAATGACACCCACTACATAAAAAACAAACATTACAAAATCCTGCGCCCCTAACACGCGATGCGTGCTTAGACGTTCCGCTCACGTTAAATGAACTAAACTAAACTTTACAAGATATCAGAAAGTACACTTCACCTGGTGCAGGCGGGGCACTTATTCTGCATTGTCCTGCTTAAAAGAATATGCAAGACTTAGACTCCTGGAATTCTATAATACACCGTTCCTCACGGGCACAATTCCCACAGAGTAGAAGCAAGCAAAAGTTGTCCCTATCCTTAAACCCTGACGGTATCCTCCCGACCTTGGATCGTTCAGACCCATTGCACTTACTAGCTGCATATGCAAGGTCATGGAGCGCATGATGCTCGGAAGAATATCATGGTTTCTCGAGAACAGCTCATTACATCCAAAGGAGATGGCTGGCTTTAAATCAAGACGCTGAGGTGTAGACAAAGTCGTTCCAACCACACAAAGCCTGTTCGCGCGAAGACCATTGGATTCTCATGGGGTGAGATATTTTCATAGTAAAGTCTTTGGTGTTGTCAAGTCACATTCTGGTGGTTTTCAACCACCCATGGGCTATACAATTCCTTTTCACTTTCACAGAATTCTGTTACATCAGAAAGATGAGAGGTTGAAAATAGGGATGGAGAAGAACGTCAGAAGAAAGGAGAGGTGAAGCAAAGCGACTGACCGAATCGTCCTGGGCGAGCCAACGCAAGACACCTGCTTGTGCGGAGCGCGGGCTGGGGTTGTGTGTTGCCTAACCTGAGAGGCCTTTGAAGGAAACCTAGCCCGGGCTTGGCTCAACTGCCAAGACCCCAGTTTCATCAGTCACGGGGACACCTAGCACAGCCAGCCATGCAGAGGGTCTGAACCCATGCTGGGGTCGGGGCACATGGTGATTGGTGACACCGCTCACCAAACACCGACAAGCCCACAAGTCTCCTGTGGCAACGCAACCCTGTAAAAAAGCATTTAGTACTTGAAGTACATACTGATCAAGCCAAGCGAGAGATACACTTCAAGTGAAAAAATGAAGGCCCAGATAAAGCATATGGTAGATGCCCAAGTACGGTTGTCTGTCAAAACCAATGTATTTTACATGCTCCAAAAAGAACTAATAGTTATCATAGATAAACTCAAAGTTACAAAGGAAAGCGTGTCCAAAATACTGAAAGCTGAGCGTAATTATGCACAGCTTTCTTAACCGAAATACCTAATCATGTTTATGTTTTACTTGTCTTTCTAATTAAGTGATACCTCTTTTTGAACTACAAATGGAAAGTGCTCACGTGAAACCTATAACATCATGCTAAATCTGGGTCATTCCTCCTCTGCAGTGTACTCGCGTGCTCAAAATGAAATCAGGTAGTCTTATCTCGGTCTCAAGAAAAATAATTGTCAAGGCTAGTGCAGCCTTAGCAAAGCTTCTTCTTGAGTCTTCCTTAGATAGACCGACTGAGTTACTTTCGAACAAACCAGCCAATAAATAGATCATGGACAAACCGAATCAAGATTAGACATTCTACTGAAACGAGTAGCCAAATGAAATCACCAATTAGCTGAATGCTCAGGCGGTCGTAACCTGCCAACTCGGTAGCCTTCAACAAAAACTGTTTTCATTGCATAAGTTAGCAAAGTAGATGTGAAACACGTGCAAGACAAAGACAGGCATTGTATGATCTTTGGGAGAAGAGCATGTTGGTTTAAGTCATGGATGAAGAAAGAATAAAACAATTGATGTGGTTGTGTTGTCCCTGTTTTAATTGTTTTATTCTTTCTTTATCCATGATTGTATGATGGTTCCCACATCAATCGTAGCTGGCGTCCTATGACACTGTGACATGGCACGTTCCGATGCCGCATTATGGTGAGCTGGCCGACGCATTCAGAAATTGCAACCGCATATTTTGCTCATTCCACTGCAGTGTCGGTTGCATGCAGTTTGAATGTTTTCGTGTTCAGCGAAGTTACTGCAAGCACCATGAGTGACAAGGAAGATGTTGTGATATTGTTCTGGTGAATTCGAGAACCGTCTTGCTGAATCGAGGTTAGAATGGTCTACGCGCCGAACCTTCTACACCGAACGATCCAGAAGCCCACGAGGGTACATAAGGGATTCCGCAAGGCGAGCGGAGTCAGTTTCGCACCAGCGTTCGACTCTGCTGCTACGCCGACTTCGACGCCCGCGACGCTCTGTTAATATCGCTTGTACCCGTTTATCTTTGGCACAAGTTCGCCACATTAAACGTTTATTTCTTTCTGTTTATTTATTGTTCTTTTGGTCACCACCCGTGACAGTTTGGTGGAGGTGCGGGGTACCGCATGCCCGTGCAACGTTCCCCTCCAAGGGCCGCAGTGCAAGTCCGATCCCGAGCCCCCGAGAACCCAACGAAGAGAGGACCGAGACCCGATCAAGTCGCCGCAACCTCGGCCTACCCCCGGAATTTGGACCACTGCCGGACAGGAAAAAGAAAGGGTCGAACCCGACGATGAGCACCATGTCGCAGCTAGACGGAACGCCACCGACGTCCATTGTCTACGTGCAGGCACCACCAAGGACGCCGCCGAATTTCAGTGGCAATTTTCATAAAGATGTAGACGACTGGTTGGGCCAGTACGAGCGCGTCGCACGGTTCAACGGATAGGGTCCTGAGCAGAGCCTGCAAAATGTCTACTTCGCTCTGGACGGCACTCCACGCACCTGGGTCGAGAACCACGAAGCGTCAATTTGGTCATGGCAAGACTTCCAGGCGGAGCTTTGACGTACTTTTGCCAGCCATCAGCGACATCAGCGGGCCGAAGAACTTCTTCAAGTGAGAAGCAAAGGGCCAAGCGAGAGCGTCGCAAGTTTCGTCGCGGACGTTCTCCGCCTCATGAACCGCACTGACCCAAACGCTCCTGACGAGAAGAAGCTGCGGTTCCTGATGCGAGGGGTGAAAGAGACCATCTTCGGAGGCCTTGTGTGGAACCCGCCTATCACCGTCCAAGACTTCATCACAGAGGCAACAAACATCGAACGTGCCCTTCAAGCACGGGCCTCCCATTACCAGCAATTTCCCGACGTCAGGAAGATGGGGCGTACCCCTGCCCAGAACAAGCTGCGCCACGAAAGACCGACGTGTGGAGGACGGCCGATCGACGCCCGTTGTGTTACCACTGCGGTGAAGCCGGCCACATTTACCGTCGATGCCCATACCGGCAACTGGGGCTGCGCGGGTTCCACCCGAACGACCCGCGCCCAAAGTACGACGAACGCCCTCGTGACATCGAGGAGTATTTTCGACGTTCGCCATCTTCAACGCCCGTCCGCCGTGAGTCCCGCTCACCGTCGCCCAGACGTTCAGCGTCTCCAGCGCCACGACCCCGCCGAGAGAGCCTGTCGCCCTTGCGTCGCCGGGAAAACTAAGTGCGGCAACGCCTGGAGGTGGCGTTGCCGAAGACGACCGTAGTAAAGAGCCTCTAAGAACGACGGAGCGCTCCCACTCTCTCAACGATACGGATCACAACGACGTCCCTGCATCGGTGTCCAACAAACTAAACGTTATAATCGACGGCCACGACGTATCGGCACTTGTGGACACCGGAGCAGACTACTCAGTCTTGAGTGGGAGGCTCTCTCGTCGCCTGCGAAAAGTGACAACGCCGTGGGAAGGCCCTCAAATACAAACCGCCGGTGGGCACCTCATCACACCAGTCGGGCGATGCACTGCTCGCGTCGAGATCCATGGTGAGACGTGCCCTGTGAAGTTCGTCGTTCTGCAGGACTGTTCGAGGGACGTTATCCTCGGAATGGACTTCCTCTGCAAGTATGGCGCCGTCATCGACCTCAGAGCAAACCGGCTAACTCTGCGAAAACCTGTTTCACCACCGGAGGAACCCAAAGCGACGTCATCCGCGGTTCGAGTCCTCGCAAATCACGTAAACTTACCGCCGCGGTCGAGTGTTTTCGTACCTGTCGGGATCACCGAAGCTTTATGCGGCGAAGTTCTGCTCGAGGGGAGCCTCCAGTTGCTTCTGGGAAGAGGAATAGGCGTCGCAAGAGGGGTAGCTGAACTTCAGGGTGGCCGCACTGTGGTCCTCATGACGAACTTCCGAAACGAAGCGCAACACCTCACGAAAGGGGCAGCCGTTGGCCACGTCGAGGAACTCCGAAACTCCGCGCAAATCGCCGCCATTGCTGACGAATCCTCGCCACCTCAGCGAGACAGTACGTCGTTAGCACAGCTCAACATTGACCTTAAGCTTCCGGGCCCGAAACGACGTCACCTGATCAACCTCCTCGCCGAATACCGTGACTGCTTTGCAACGTCGTCGAAGGTGCGCCAAACCGCCGTTGCGAAGCACCGCATCGTTACCGAGGACGACGCGCGCCCTGTGCACCGATCTCCATACAGAGTCTCCGTCAAAGAAAGGCAGGTGATCCAGGAGCAAGTTCAAGAGATGCTGTACGACGACATAATTCAACCCCCAAGCAGTCCTTGGGCCTCCCCAGTCGTACTGGTTAAGAAGAAAGACGGGACTCTTAGGTTCTGCGTGGACCGGCAGCTGAACGCAGTGACGAAGAAAAACGTCTATCCACTCCACCGCATCGACGACACGTTAGACAGGCTGCGCCATTCTCGATACTTTTCGTCCATGGACCTGAAGAGCGGCTACTGGCAGATCGAAGTCGACGAACGGGACCGAGAGAAGACAGCCTTCGTCACACCGGATGGGCTGTACGAGTTTAAGGTGATGCCCTTCGGACTATGCACGGCGCCAGCAACTTTCCAGCGTGTCATGGACACCGTACTGGCAGGACTAAAGTGGCAGAGCTGTCTCGTCTACCTCGACGACGTCGCAGTGTTTTCCGGCGACTTCGACGAGCACTTGCGACGACTCCGAGCTGTTCTCCAAGACATACGGACCGCCGGACTCACCCTCAAGCCGTCAAAGTGTTGGTTCGCCTATGACGAACTGAAGTTTCTAGGTCACGTGGTTAGTAACGAAGGCATTCGTCCAGACCCAGAGAAGACTCTCGCCGTCGCAGCATTTCCAGTGCCAAGAGACAAGAAGGCCGTGCGAAGGTTCCTTGGGCTATGTGCCTACTATCGGCGCTTCGTTCGAGATTTCGCAAGGATTTCCGCATCGCTCAGAAACCTCACGAAGGACGCCGAGAAGTTCGAATAGGCCGAAGAGCGGCAGCAGGCATTCCACGAGCTGAAGCGACAACTGCAGGCGCCTCCTGTTCTTGGACATTTCGACCAGGATGCGGAAACCGAGATTCACACGGACGCAAGTAACGCAGGACTTGGCGCGGTACTGGTTCAAGTACAAGAAGGCACCGAGCGAGTCATCCCCTACGCAAGTCGGACACTGTCCAAGGCGGAGCGAAATTACTCCACGACTGAAAAAGAATGCCTTGCGGTCATCTGGGCGATCACGAAGTTTCGTCCGTACTCATACGTAAGCCCGTTCCGCGTAGTCACGGACCACCATTCGCTCTGCTGGCTTGCGAACATCAAGGACCTGTCAGGACACCTTGCGCGATGGAGTCTCCGACTACAAGAGTTCAACATGACCGTAGCCTACAAGTCAGGTCGCAAGCAAAGCGACGCCGACTGCCTGTCCAGAGCTCCCGTCGAAACACCTTCCGACAGCAGCGACGACGATGACGACGAGTGTTTCCTGGGCGCAGTGAACACCGACGACATGGCCCGACGTCAGCGAGACGATCCTGAGCTGCGCGCACTAATAGAGCACCTGGAAGGGCGTGGGAATGCCATACCACGTGTTTTTTCACGAGCCCTGCCGACCTTCGCCATTAGACAAGGAATTCTCTACAAAGAGAACTTCGGCAACAACAACTCGACGTGGCTGCTGGTAATCCCGACTGACCTTCGAGAGGAGATCTTCCAAGCCTGCCACGACGACCCGACGTCCGGACACCTTGGTTACAGCCAGACACTGGCCCGTATTCGTGAAAAGTATTACCGGCCCAAGCTCCCCAAAACCGTCCACCTATACACACGATGATGCCATGAATGCCAGCGACGAAAGAAACCTCCAACGAGGCCGGCCGGACTCTTGCAGTCAATTCCTCCGCCAACGGCACCCTTCCAGCAGATCGGAATGGATCTACTTGGCCCTTTTCCGCCGTCAAAGTCGGGAAATCGCTGGATCATCGTCGCCACAGATTATCTCACGCGGTACGCCGAAACGAAAGCCCTTTCCTCCGGAACTGCTGTGGAAGTTGCCAAGTTTTTCATTGAATCCATCGTCCTCTGGCACGGCGCTCCCGAAGTCCTGATCTCCGACCGTGGATCCTCGTTCATGGCACAGCTGACACAAGAAGTCCTTCGTCTCAGCCACACCAGCCTCCGTCGCACCACGGCGTACCACCCTCAGACCAACGGGCTGACGGAAATACTCAACAAGACCATCGCCGACATGATTTCCATGTACGTCGACGTGGAGCACAAGACAGGGGACGAGGTGTTGCCGTGCATCACCTTTGCCTACAATACGGCCGTGCAAGAAACCACCGGGGTGACACCCTTCCCACTGGTTCATGGTCGCAAAGTGACGACAATGCTGGACGCGATGTTACCCCACGAACCGGCTGTCGACGGAAGCGACGACACCCAGGTGGTTGCCCAACGGGCAGAAGAAGTCCTTCAGCTCGCCAGACTGGGGATTCAAGCCCAACAACGTATTGACACTGGGCGCTACAACCTTCGTCGCCGGGACGTCCACTTCCAGCCCGGAGACAGGGTGTGGGTGTGGACACCGATCCGCAGCCGTGGTCTCAGCAAGAAACTCCTGAAGCGCTACTTTGGACCCTACAAAGTGCTTCGTCGACTCGGGGATCTGAACTACGAGGTGATGCCCGACGGAACACGGACTTCATCACGCCGCCCTCCGCGACCAGAAGTCGTCCACGTCGCGCGCATGAAGCCGTACTACGCTCGATAGGACAGTGGACCTTACGTATTCCAAATGACTCTTTAGTTTACCGTTGTTTTTATTTGCTTTGTTTTGTTATAGGGTTGCATCGGGACGATGCACCTTTTAAAGGGGGAGTAATGCCGCACGCGCAGCTGGTCTAGTAGGCAGCGCGCGCGTGTACTAACGGTTATCGCGCTTGCCTTACACGCAGAAGGCCAGGGTTCGATTCCTGGCCGCGGCTCACATTTTTGTTGACACTGTAATGTGATGTTCTGGTGAATTCGAGAACCGTCTTGGCTGATTCGAGGTTAGGATGCTCTACGGGCCGAACCTTCTACGCCGAACGATCCAGAAACCCACGAGGGTACATAAGGGATTCCGCAAGGCGCGCGGAGTCAGTTTCGCACCAGCGTTCGACTCTGCTGCTACTCCGACTTCGACGCCCGCGACGCTCTGTTATTATATTTTGTACCCGTTTATTTTTGGCACAAGTTCGCCACATTAAACGTTTATTTCTTTCTGTTTATTTATTGTTCTTTTGGTCACCACCCGTGACAATATCACCATCTCAACTACAAACAAACAAAGCATTGCAAACAAGGACAATGATGCCAAGAAGTGGTGCTAAAATGCTGAAAAGCCGTGCATGCTTTGGTTTTGCTTAATGATTGGTTTTGCTTTAAAGTTCAGAAGGTGAAGAGGAATTGCAACGGCCAGGGCCCTCTGGGGTAACAACCGCTACGAAGTCACGTAAGTACTGTGGAAGGTGTTAGCTGTGCCGGGGCTCACGTTTCGTAACGACACACTGTGCCTGTTGTCAGGCGCCCGTCACTATATACCTTGAGCAGTGCGACAAAAATGTGCGTAAGTAAACAGTGAGAGCCAGTCAAGCAGCACCAAAACAGGACCTGGAGGGGTACATGGGCTCATGCAGCTTTGGCACCAAAGAGTCCTGAGCCAAGCTGGGCTTTGAGAGGAGCCTGAGTACAATATACGAAGGAGGACCAGACAGGCCTTACTTCATGTACGTCACAAAGAGGTGCCTGCCGCACACTATTAAGTATATAGGAGGTCGAACTCGGGACGCAGTCTTTCCCCAAAATAAGCTTTAGTCACTTTCCATGATCCCGGGTGTTGCTTGAGGTATCGTGAAATGACATCTTGGCAAGTTCTTGCCCGCAGGTACCACGACAAATGCCAAAAACAGCACCAAGAATACAAGAACGCACCGGGAGAGGCTTATTTTCATTCACAGTTTCGGCCTTGTATAGGAAAGCGACGCACCCTTGTGGTGATAGCTGGCAACTGGCAATTGATCAGGCATTAGCAGTGTACAGGAGGCTAAGCTCCATGACCATTAAAATCTTAATGTTACTTATGCTCCATGACGCCTATCCAGGCAGGTCAGTCATGAGAAGCTTTGCACGCACTATCTTCTGGTACCCTGGTGTTGACAAAGACATTTAAAACCATGTAAGAAGGTGCGAAACATGTGCCCAGTCCTGTTAAATTTTCCTGGTGCCGGTTCGGGTCAGCTGATTGGATATACCAAGCAACGCTGAACATGGCCTATATTATGCTGTACTGCTGGAGAGTTACGTAATACTGATCATGGTCCCCTCGGACACAAAGAAGGTACAGGCATCGGCCGAGACCACAGTGGAAGCCCAGTGCGACATCTTTGATTGATTTGGGCAGCCAAGGACACTTGTGTTTGACAACGGACCCAGATTAATAGTACTGTTTTCAAACAGTTCTTACAAAGGCCATGTACATCACCCCACCACCACTTTGTATCACCCGCAGTTCATCGGGTTATCTAAGCATGCGATATGTGGAGACAAGGGGGCGTTTATGATGTTCAACCTCACAGTCTTGTAACCAGGCTTGCAAGCACTTCCCCACTGTTGTGGAAGCTCCACTGCTGCAGAACCTCAGCAAAAGATAGGAAGTATTCTTCTTAACTGTTATTTGGCTACCACATCACATCCCAGATTGATTTTTGTCTTTATACATTTGAACTCGTCCCCGTACATGGGAGGCAACCATCATTTTGGTGTGGGACAGACTGTGTGGGCGCGCAGTTTAGGCCTATGGTGCATTTTTGAAATTGTCTGCTCACTTGATGGTATGGGAATGACAACAGTAGGCACTTCAAGAGGACAGCGCCAACAGCAGGCGGATCAGCTTTGGACACAGCTTCCCCACAAGTCGACCGGCGTGCTTGTAGTAATTTTTTGACGGAGAGGCAACAATAGTGGAGGTTCGGTGGTTCAATGATCAGGCTGCTCCTTATCAGCAGAAGACCTCGAAAAAGGGCTGGAGGGCGGCCAAGTGATAGGGTACCCTGATAGGAGACGAATAGTGGCCGGGGTTCCCAGTCAGCGCGAACCCCGCCGGCGACAAAGCAGAGGTGATTGACTTTTAGGTCTAGGTTTAATTAATTATAGAGCAGAACATCAGAACAGAAGAACAAGAATGGCAAAAGAGGCGCAAGCTTGTGCTCGAACGTGCAAAAAAGTAATAGAACTACAGTTACAACTTACATTTTTAAAAAGTAACTCGTTACAGTTACAAGTTACCAAAACAGTAACGAAATTACAGTAACGCGTTACTACCAAAGACTGCATAATAGTAGAAATAGTGTCTGTGACGACGTAACAAACTAGTACAAGCCAATTATTAGATTCTTATTTCCTTATATTTTTTTTAGAACGAAACCCCAAGAAAGGCATTAAGGGGGTACAGAATCAAAACTTCGAATATCCCCGGAAGACTTCGAAATGAGTGAAATATGATCCATGATATCCGTAAAAGATAATCACACGCTTGTATTTTCAGCAGATGGCTATATTTTTGTTCCAACCGACAGATTCTTGCGAGCGCTTCAAAATCACCCATCGCGTCGGCACGACGCATCTCGGGATATTTGTCCGTGACGTCATGCTCGGAACGTCACGGGTCCATTCGAGGCCAAGGGTATAGTAATTACGATCGTCGTCTCTAGGTGGCGCCAGCTTTATCGTCAGCGCGTTACAATTCTGCCAAGTGGGAATGCCCGAGGTAGGGTGTACTCAACGAGGTAGAGGGGCTTAGAGTGATAAACCGGAAGTTCGGAAGTGGCAACCCCCCGGTTGCCGCCATGTTGTACGCAAATGTGACCACTCGTCACGTGACCTCCCAAGAACCGTGACGTCACCGGTAAGATGGCAGCGCCCAGAGCTGGCGGATGCGCGTTTGTTCGGTGCGTGGTAGCCGTGATGTGCAGCTGCTTTCTGGCATCTACGGGCTTCTTCGTGCTCACTGACGCCGGTATAATGTGAAAATATGAAGGAATGAGACTTTATACCTTTTTTGCGCAAGATCGCTCTGGATCATCTGGATATTAACACCTGTGAGACGGCATCAGCCGTATCGCCGTACCGGTGCTCGGATTCCCGGATGTGTTCGACGATCGATAGAACCACAGTGGATAGAACTTTGAGTGCTTTTAGCGTGGAATTTTCGTATTCTCTGAGCTTTGTTTGAACGTTGGAATGTCTGAGAATCGAGGCGAAATGTATGTGTCGGACGTAGGGTCTAGGGGAATTCGTTTCAGCCATAGGCAACTGCATAATCGCAGCAACTTTTAGCGAGGAAGTTCCTACGAAAGTTGAGGCGGCCCACACTTTTTTTCAAAAGTGGAGCCGCCTATACTTTGTTTCACCATAACTTGGAAAAGGGCAACCGCCTCAGCCCCCTCAAGCCAATCGGAGAGGCGGAGTGAAGGTGTGTGACAAATCTGTACAGGTGAGCACTGTGATGATATGTTGTCATGTGCCTCTCCAACTTACATACTGACTGACCAAGACTGTAACCTTCGCTGTTTGCCAAATTGTGATGAAACGGACTACAGTAACTACTAGTTTAATTACTCAATGCCTTCATACTTTGGGCATTTGTTCGACAAGAATGCTATGTCAGCCATCACTGTGAACTTGGCTCAGCGCCTATTGGACTCGAGTGGTGCATTAGCGTTCGACGTAAACTGGGGCCCATTTGTGTGCTTCACGGCGAAAAAGATTGGTGACAGTAGTGTTGCTTGATGGGGTTTTGCAAAGGGTATATTGTGTCATACGTATAGGAAGTGTCCTGCTATATAACAATGCATCCATACTATTAAACTAGATGCTCAGAGGTGTGTTTGTTTTTGCACTCAACATGTTGCAGCAATAATTATTTCTTACGAGTGTAATATTTATTTTCGATAGCTGGGCCCGTTTTTTACTCATTAATGTCCGTGTGCTTTGATACTATCATGTGTGTAGCTTTAAGTATCCTATCTGCAATGCCTACAGAGGCTCTATGAGTGAATAAATTACTAAACAACATTTTCACATCACTGAGGTTGGTTTTCGGATGCGCCACATATTTAGGAGAAGTGGAACGAGTGCAGCCCAATGCGACCCGTCTGCCAGTCTGGTACGTCCCATCAATTAATATGGAGAGGTCAAGGATGTGGGTGTTCTCAAAAGGTCCAGCACGTGCGGTGAACACAATTCTTTGTGTAGAGACTCTGAAAGCGTAAAGGCGAGCGGAAATATGTTTATCTGGCTAGTGCATCAAATATGTTTATTTCCACTTAATTACATAATTATTGATTCTTAGAAAATGGTTTTATAACGAGTTTTTTCTGCGACAATCTCGTGTCAGGCGTTCAGTCGTAGTACGTGTGCTCCTTGTTGTCGGATGACGCTCTTGGCACGTCGGTGTTCATTTTGGTCGAGTGGCAACTTTGACCGACAGATGCCGTCTTGTAATCTTACGTCATGTGCGGTCACCGACATTTATTGCACTGAAGCTGCAGAGCTGGCTTCTAATCCGCAAATTGTACTGGTAGTTCTCTGCGTCAATGCAGCAAGCTCTGGCATGTAGTGCTTACGTGGCTGTGCCTTTTGCTGTAGTGTTGACTTGATGGCTGGCAACAGGCAAGAGTGTTTGTTTGCTATCCAAGCCATTTCACTTCCATTTCGTAATGGCGATTTTTTCTGCATCCCGCGACCACTGCAACTTATACAAGTCTCGTGTGGCAAAGTGAAGTTAAGTGATGCTTGTTGTCCACTTTTGAGAACAACCAACCATTCTATTTCTTCAAGTCACTCAGCGGCATTCTCCGTAAAAGTTGGAAATTGTGTGCTTCATTGCGTGGACACAGATAATTGGCGCCAGCCAATTATTAGGTATTGTCCTTTGGACGACAACCAACACCAAATCAACTGTCCTTGCATCGCCGCTCACCTGCTTTGTCGTGCTTACCTCCCGTCGAGGCGATGGGGATCAGCAGCTTCGGGGTAATGTCAGCACCAGGGACAAAAGCTGCCAAAGATAGCCCAGATAATCCGCGGACGCTCCTCAAAACGTGGTCAAAGGTCGTTCGGCACGAACTCTTGCAGGCCAATTCATTGGTACGGGCACCTCCAGTAGACATGGCCTCATGCAGTGGTAGCAGAGTGGTTTTCGATCTACCATTCGCAGCACCTCCGTTTTCCTCGGTGAACTTTGTTCAGCGCAGACCTATGCCCGATGTCTGGTATGCTTCGGCGTTGGGGTTTCTCATTGATTTGGCATTGAATACTAAGGGTCAGCCGGTGGCAATCGTCGTGCCATTGTGTCGTAAGTCGCCCTCGGTTCGTTAGATGCCACTTCACTCACAGAAGTCACCAGTTGAAATACCTGTCGAACTTCTTCTGAAACAATCTCAACAATCAAAATAAAAGCCGTGCAACTGACGCAGAAAGTAGCTTTCTGATCTCCTCCTGGACAGCAATGTGGATGATGTTGCGGATGCCTGAATGTCTGGCGTAGAAGTTGCAGCTGGACGACTCGAGTGTCGAGGCGCTGGGGAGTTGTTGATACTGACAGGCTCGGGCCTGCAGTGTACATTCAATGTTGGAAGCCTTGGTGATATGAACTCTTCGACTGCTGTCGTGAAGTTGCGGACAAGGCTGCCGAAGTTGCTGTTCCTTACATAAGGGATTCTTAGCTTCTCGTCTTATGTAGCACCAGGGTTGGCGTGGGTGCTCGATCAGGCGCAAAACGTCCTCCACGAAGGCAGCGACGCTCTTGTTGGGGCCGTGTCCTGGACCGGAAATTCGGCTCTCTCTCGTGAATGTTTGCTGATGAACGTGCACTTCAGCTCGATCTTGCAAACTTCCCACGACGTTGAGGAGGATTCGAGGCTCTCAAACCAGTGCCTGGCAGTTTCTTCCACGAGAAGTATAGGTTCTGCAGGAGCTGGTTGTTTGTCCACTCACTGCGGCGGGCAAAACCGTCATATTGTTCAATCCAGCCCTCGACGTCTTCATATACCAAGCGTGAAAGGGCGTCGGAGTGTGAGGTGCGACGGGGATACAAACAACGGTGGGTGTGGACGCGGTTTGCTGCTACAGGTTTGTCATGTTGGCTTAGTCAGCTCCAATTTTTCTGGCAAAAGACAGAATTCCGGTGGTTCTTGCTGGTAGCAGCAACCGACTCGGATTTCAGGTTCTTCGTGGTGTATTTGCGAGGTTCGTCCTTGTGGAACTTGCTCGTCTTGCGGTTTTTCTGCCGGGCTCACGATAGGGACTTGGTTCATGGCTTGCCGGGGGTTTAAGACGCGGGATAGTCCGCCACTCGTGTCCCGTTATCGGGCAACTCGGCTGAGGAGCCGCCAAGGCGCGCACAGAGTGAAGGGCTATGGGTAAAGTACCCAGCACCTCCACCAGAACATATAATGGCAGCTGAGCATGGCCTGGAACTTTCCAGAATAGTAAATATTGATAGAAGATAGGACTGGAGCAAGCATCCGTAATAATATAACAAAACTAACAGAAGAGAGTCTATCCTGACCACTAAAGAAGCTGCATTGCTTTAGTGGCATTCTGTCCGAATAAATCCTCTCCTTCGGGGTTTGGCGACTGCCGTGGACGAACTGAATTGAACCGAAATGGATGTGGGGCCACTTTTCTGGCAATGAGCCGCTACAGAATGTCGTCGCAAGGCGGCGTGAACGGGTGGACTGGGTAGGTAACACGCGCAATGAAATCTCCATACGGCTTTCAATTCGCGTAACGAGTGTTGATGAAACTTTTGTGTCGACGAATCGTACGACGGACCAGCGGAATCAATACCAACTGCAACACCTGTGCTCCGTGAAAGCGCACGTCTACGCCGGAACAATTTGGGAAGCAGCACAGCATCATTTAGCATGGCACGGGGACTACCAGCTTCGAGGCAGCTCTCCCGTACGCCGCTCAACCAAAGCGAGCCTTCGGTCATTTGAACGAAGTGGCACCACGATTGCACACTGCCAAGCACGACTCACGCACTTTCCGTCGCTAAACTGTGTATCCAAATATATTGCACACGCTTCACTGCAGACCTCGAAGATTCCGATGGTCAACGAGAGCACAGAAACGTCGCCTTAAATTTTATCCTAGCGGTATTCGAATCAATCCGAGGTCCGAGCAACGTAGGGCAGATTGTTTCTTGTGAGGCAATGTCCCCGTCGGTCACCAGCGAAATGCACACCGTTCCTTCGCATTTTCACGTTATATCTACGTCAGACACCACGCTAAACTCTGAAGTTGCTTTCGACTGGTCTCATATGACGATTTCCGCGTCTGAAACCAACTCGCCGCGACCAACGACAACGAACGAGGCATCCGAGGAGCTCCGGCCAATGCTCCCGCCCAGCTGGGGCCAGCCGCTACCTGGACGCTGCCATCTTTCCTGTGACGTCACGTATTTGGTTTAGTCACGTGACGAGTGGTCAAATTTGCGTACAATGGCAGCGGCCTTATGGGGGTCACTTTCGAGTGCAGAGCCCCGGTATATCGCTTTAAGCCCCTCTACCTCGTTGGGTGTACTAGACCGGCACCACGACGGAACAGCACACGAAAAAACAGCACGTGACAAAACAGCAGGGTCGAAGCAGCACGCGTCAAAAAAGCACAGCGTTAAAACAGCACGACGACAAAACAGCACGCCGCGAAATAGCACGCGACAAAACAGCGCAGCGTCAAAACGGCACAGTAACAGAAGAGCACGTGCCAAAACAGCACGGCGTCAAAACAGCACAGCGTCAAAACAGGACATTCACAATACAGCTAGGGTTTGGCGTTTTCGGTTTTAATTATTTTGGAATTCGGCGTACATTTTTCGGTTTTTATTTCAAAAAGAAGTTTTCGGTTTATTGCTGAGTATATCTGTAGACTCACAAACTTTTCAGTTCTTTTCGGTTTATTGACGAAAACCAGTAAACTGACGAAAATTCAATATGTAAAGGCGTTCGTCTAAAATTAATAGTGAGTAAACCAGGTACTGGATTTCTTATTTGTCACTGCCCTTGGCAGCCGACGCGACCTGTTCTGCAAGACGCACTGCGGCCCTACCGTGATCTGACATTATCGTCGTGGGCTCGTATTTGTACACAGGAGGAACATGAGCTTTACTATACCACTTAGGTTGGAGAAGCAAATATCAAAATCCAAAAATTTGCAAGCATTATACTAAGTGCGTCTTTCCCCCATTTTCACGACTGCAATAGGTGGTTAATTCGCACAGTCCAAAAAACATGCAATAAATCATTCGTATTTATGCCCTCCTCTAGTAGACGGAAACTAGGGGTGTTCAAAAATGTGCGGCCTTTACGGATGCCCTTTAATTTTATTGTTCAGGTCACGGTTAAACTCTCTTCTTTGAACAAAGAGTTCGGCACACAAATCCCGATCAGGTGAAAAACCCATATATTTTCCTGAAGACCATTGCGTCGGTTCAACTTTTCTTGAAAGTTGAACCAACGCTTGGTTGTTTGCGCTTTTGAATTTTTATACGATGCGTAGCCAACTAGCCCAACAGTTAATTTTGATTCAATTCCTCGAAGGTCATTTCGTTGACGGCCAATTTTTCGAATCCGTTCTTATGGGAGCAAGTTGGGAGTGGGGAGTATGGGGAGCAGATGGAACAGTCATGTTTCTAGGGGTACGCTTCAGCTATGGGGACAACAAATCGTATTTTCTTGTTTGTTTTGATCCGAGAAATTGAAGGTGACGATTCGAAGACCGCTGCACATGCGACTAAAGCACTGGTCAGAGCGAAGCGCCCGTGCCCAGGTCGTGCTAGGCGAGGTTCCATTTCTTGGTTATGCTGTGTCAGGAAACACCGGGCTGCGGGGACAACAAGCGCCTCCTATAGTTCGATCTCGCACCCAATACTCGATCCGCACATGACGGCTCCCTGGGAAGTACCGAAGCCCCCGCTGTTGCGTATTCTGGCTATTTCTCGAGCAGTTCTGTTAATATTGACGCTCAAGTTTGCTGGTGATGTCGTCGACAATAAATGAATCAATCGCACGGCAATGTGCTGCTTTTGGTTGTTAAAAAAAAAACAGAAAGTCTGTGCGGCAACGGTGTGCTTAGCCTATGCTGTACGGCAACAGCATTGAGGCTGTGGCATGTTTCTGCTTCACCGGTTTCCACTCGATCGAGGCCCTTCGTCGGCAATAATCTGTGAATTTAACTCAAAACAACTACTCGCCTGCAAGCTGCAGCCGCCTATTTCCGGGACATTTTATTCACGGCGAATGAACCCCGCAGAATCGTTGCCCATCGTACACCTTATCTTCCCGGTTCTATCAATGCAGCAGTAATCGGCGCATCTCCCGCTTTCTTTTTTTTTTTTTTTTTTTTGGGGGGGGGGGGGGGGGAGGGGACGTTCAACGCTTAGGTGGTAATTACGAAACGACGAGTACTACGGAACCTCACCGGACCGCCGCAAACCAGACGGTTCATAACTTGAACTTATGGATTTATTTTTTACAATAACTTTTCGTCTTACGTTGGCTCTAAAAAGAAAAAAAAGACCAGACAACGCGTTTAACATCGACGCGAAGATATCAGCTCTAACTACCCAATCTCCTCAGAGATCAGCGTAGTTAAGTAGTAGTAACTATTGCTAACTTCGTTTGTGTTTAGCAAAACACAGCAGCACCAGTTCGGACACTACTTAGCAATGAAATAGGCAAAAAATTCTTTTATAACCTAGCGACAGTATATGAAAGGGTCAAGGAGATTTGAAAATGTTCGCGCAGAGAGAGCTGAAGACCGCGCTCGAAGTTGCTACATGCGTGCTGTTTTGGCGCTGTGCTGTTTTGACGCCGCGCTGTTTTGGCACGTGCTATTCTGTCGCTCTGCCATTCGGACGCTGTGCTGTTTTGTCGCTTGCTATTCTGACGCCTGCTGTTTTGTCGCCGTGCTGTTTTGACGCGTGCTGTTTTGATCGTGCTGTTTTGTCGCGTGCTGTTTTGTCGTGTGCTGTTTTGTCGTGTTCCCACTAGACCCACTGATCTCTATGTCTATTTGCTGGATTGCGTTTGACCAGCTCCGCCTATGGACGGAAGTGTCGTTTGAACAGCTCCGCCTATGCACGGTCGGCCATCTTTTTGGTAGAGTTATATTATCTCTAGCCATCATAGTAATATGGCGGACAGCGCTATGGCGGCGGCTGCGTATTTTCGGCACGGATTTGAAATGCAGGAGGCGTGGCCAATGACGTCACGGATGTCAAAATAACGTTATTTGGTGGACTTTTGTTATTTTGACGTCCGTGACGTCAGAATGGTTTATATTTGTTGGTATTTTGACAAAAAATGGCGGGCTTTGCATGTTTCTACACCGGCGTCTAGAGAGAACTTCGGCCCGCACTTTATTCGATGAAATTTGGTGACGTCATGACCAATAGGAGCATTATGGAAATACACGCGGTCTCCTTAGCCCTGTGTTCAACGCCCGGAGGAACATCGTGCCTTGCGGGCCGTCGTCGAACGAAAGGTGAGTGGTTTGTGTTTTCCTGTGATGGTGATCTCTTCGTTCCACGCGTCCGAGCTGTTTCTTCGTTTCAAATCTATTTGGCGCCGCTGCCTACATTGTTGAAGCCTGCGCTCACGATTAAAACACGCATCGCAGAAAGCTGAAAGCCCGCCGAAGGACCAGCTGGCTGAATGGCGAGCAAAACCTAATTCAACAAAACCATTTGATCCGACGAAATAATGTGCTTGATCTTTCATCCAATGTCAACAAAGAACTGCACTGTCTGTCTTCATCCCTACATGTTTTATTCTTTCGTGTTTTTCAAATCTTTACCAACCCGCGTCCGATCGAATGCCCCAATCACAACAAATAGTTGGTCATGCTCCGATGGCCTATTTATCAGCCGGTGAGGAAGTTACGTTTTTCGTTTCTATATTTTTACCCAAGTAACGTCATATTCTCAAACGTAAATTCTATCACCACCTCTAGTTTCACATCTGGTGCACTTGCAGCTTCCAGCACCCCTGGAGGTTTCCTGCGATTGTACCCTGTATATCATGGATTTCTCGCCGTACGCGAGTGCTCTCGAAGGCGTGCTATACACCCTGTAACATAGGCTGTGTGCAAAAAAGGCCCAGGCCCGAGCCCATGACAGTGAAAAGCGCCCTTTCTGCACGAGCACCCGTGCAAAAAGAACGTTCTGTGGAGCTACGCCTTCGCACCCGTGCCTTTGCTGCACACAACTTATTAATAACCCAGTCATTCTCGTTTCTTTTGCATACGACTGTGAAAGAAGTATCATTGTTGTTTTCTTCTCAAACAAAACTCAGACGCGAGATAAAAGTAAACAGATAGGAGTCTGCACATTTACACCTTTTTCTCCCTTGTGCGACAGGTTATAGATGGTTACGATTCATCAGCATTTCGTTTGAAGCTGATGGGTACCACAAGGCGTGAAAGAGGTGACTTGCAGCTTTTCCAAGGCAGCAGCAAGACACTACAAGCCTTTGCAGCAACTGGCTAGTCAGTGCCGCTCTGTTCTGGACAGCACTGCGTGCCATGCAGAGGGTTTGTGCAAGCTCTCTGGGTGGCGACGTTAGCCACGGTAAGTGCATTCTAGGCAGCTTTTTTTAGGGATATATGTGGCTTGCAGGCCATGTTGTTCATGTGCCACCCTAGGGAGCAGTGCCAGGGGCAAGGCTGTGCTGATGGTAATCACCACTGCATTGTGTTTTCGTTCAATAACTACTGACAAAAACCAAGTACTTCCAACAGATTCTCGGTTGTGCTTTGATGAACTCAAGCTCGCTTATGAACAGGTGGATGGCACAGGTGGCCTTTCCTAATGGACTTGATGTCCGCGTTAATAATGCAACCAGACTTCTTTTTCGTTTGTGACGTTTTTTCCGTTGCGGGTGACTAGCATTGCAGTAGAGAAATATGCAAAATGGTGTAATGTTTGCATTAGTTACCTAAATTAGTGGTGGCAATAACTGACCTACATTTCCACCGACTTCATTTCTCAGAGGAATAGCCTGGACTAGATAGGTCGCTGCAGTATGTCCTTCCTCCTTAGCCTGCACAACTCGGCGTCTTCCCCGGATTGTCTTTTGTGGCTGCTTCCGTGTTTGCCTAGGCACTCAGTTGAAATAGTGAAAGCTGTCTGCATTGCACATAACCGCCATGAAAGCCAGTGTGAACGTAGCTGGGGTAGCCCCCAATATAGCTTCTCTAGCTCGACACAAGAAACGTTCCTACCACTGTCATGTTCGCAGAAAAGAGACCTGCTTAAAGGGCTACTCCAGCGATTATCTGAGCAGCCCCACCTAACTATATTTTAGTAATCGCCATCTTTTATTCTTTCCGGTATGCTATTTACTATCGCGAAATTCAAAATAGTTGGTGTGAAATCGGCAAATGCAAATGACGCCAAAACCAAGATTCAAATATACTTGCGCTTTTCATTGCCTAGACGTCACGGCAGGCACGTAGCCAGGATTTCGTTTCAGGGGGGCGCCCGCCTATGAAAAAGTGCTGTATGAGGAAGAGGGGGGAGAGTAGGTCCCAGCGAAATGAAGATTTCGGAATGGGGCCCCATGCCCCCCCCCCCCCCCCCCCCCCCCCGGCTACGTGCCTGCATCACGGGATGGCAGGCTTGCAATTCGAGGGGGTAGTCTAAAAATGAACTCTGTCGAACATTTGTTCCGCGCTCCTGCGCGGAAGCTAGAGCGACCTTCCAAAGCATTCATTTGACACCATGAAACTATTTGTAATCAGTTGGGAACAAAGTCTACAACCCAAAGAGTGAACCCCTGCCTTCCCCTGATGTCACAATTTCAATGCTGCCAGTAGAGCTTATCACTTTGAAAAACTCGATGAGGACCAAAATTGTAAATTCTGTAACTTCACGAAAAAAGATCTTTTGGCCAAATATGGGGGTTACTATTTCACGATGTTTGTTGGTGTGTTAAGCAAGTTTTCAGGCAAATCGGGGACAATGAAGAAAATGCCGGAGTACCCCTTTAAAAGTGAACTCCGCCGACTTTTCGAGCTACCTAATCCAAGGGCATAATCTGAATGCGGATGCCTTCCTGATTCCGAAATGCTATCTCGTTCTCTCAGATTCACTATAGTTAATTAAAAAATGATATTTTGTTTGCTGGTGAAATCGAAACATCGTTCTCCCTAGGTTTTCCCCAGTTTTCCCCGCCGCCCAAGCGCGACGTCACTTGTCTGCAGCGAGGTGCCCGGCCGGCAATCTGGTACGCTCGCGCCCGCCTTTCTCGCGTCTTACAGCGAGAAAACCTGGGCGTTCGTGCTCTTTGAAGTTGATAATTATATATATTTTCACAAAGTATGGCCTTGGTCTACGTGCATAACTATAAGAAAGGAAAAAAAGAACAACTGGAGCAATTGGAATTTTCATAAAACCGTTTTAGTAACTCGCTATGCTCAAGACGCGCCTCGCTAGTTTCGTGATATTGCGCTGGTAAATCCGTTCCATTTTATTAGATGGCTGGCGAAGAAAGGTCGAAGAGTCGCGCAATACATTTTTTGACGAATTGCCAAAGCACCGCGGAAAATGCTCGGAATGTGGGTACAGATGCCCCACACGCTCGTATGACCTGAAGGAACGTGCCATTTGTTTTATATTTTCTTTTGAAAAGTTACTGTTGCAGGCGTCAGCACGTGTAACTACCCTTGTGGCATGAATATGCTCCTTGGTGCTTAAGTAATTTAGCAAAAAATCTGTAGACCATTTCTGAAAAGCGTTTCTGGTCGATGCCATTTTCAGCGTTCGTGCGTGTGGGCTGGGACCTAAGACATGTAGACTGTGATTCTCGTAAAACATGAAATGTATAGAATGGAATGAACTGCTTTCGTGTAGATCAGATGGCAGGTTACTCGTCATGAAGATCCTGTTAAAATGATGATTAAAAGAACTTCACAACCACCAAGCCAAACATCAAGGTGCAATGGAATGCGTACAAAATACACAAATACACTGTTCATCTCCATATAAAGAATATTTGCTTGAAAATACATTAGTGCGTGAGGTACAGAAAGACACCATAAATCTTTTAATTCAAAATATGTTAACAAATGTTACTAAAAAAATGTGTACCCGTATTTTTCTTTTTACTTTTGAGTAATGCAACGCGTTCAAACGCCCATCCACGAGAGCACATGGGAAGGGGGTAACTATATAAAAGATTTCTTTTTTTTAAGTTAAGTCGGTTTAGCACAGTTTCCATCAGCTGTAAATTTCCATGCCTCCCTTTAACAACATTAATATTTTCGTAATTAAAAAACTTCTCAGCCCTATATAAAATTTCTCCGCAATATAATAAATTAAAGAAGTTTTCATCACTTCATCTGCAGCGAATATTGCACGCCAACCATTTGACGATATGTCGAAGACACTTCTCGTCTTCAACATATCGGCCTCGTGAGTGGAACTCCGAGAGTTCCACGCACGCGGAGCTAGATTCGACGTCCGAAACAAATATAGTATTCCTAAAAAAAAAAAATTCAGTGAACCAATTGTGAATAACAAATGTGACTGCCAAGTTTCGACTATAGTGCTAGTGTACTGTTTTCCGTAATATTATTAGCGCTCTTCTTTGGACGGATGTCGTAATGGCCACAGCCGGCTTGAGTTTGCGCTTGTCGCTCTTGAAGCTGTTCCAGCTAAAGTCCCTCGATGTTTTTTGTTTTTTCACTGCGTTTTACAAGTACCGTCATTCTTTGCCGCGCCGACATCTGTTTCTATTGGAGGAGAGCGATGTCACGTGATTTCCGGAATTGTCGCCACTTCCGTCCGCCATTTGCTTCCAAGCTGCTCGGCTGCTCCGTCCGCTCCCGTGTTTCGTGATACTCGCCGACGACTTTAGCTGGACGTCCTGGTGTTTCTGGACCGTAATGAGGCAAGTGAAGTAGTAAACGTTTGTGTTAGATGACGGGGTGTTGCGCTTTTGCGTGCAGCCAGAGTTCTGGTGGTGGAAAAAAGTTGTTCGCCTTTCCGCTTCGGAAAGCCGATCTGAAGAGGCAGAAGGCATGGCTCCACATGATTGGGAGGAAAAACTTCGTCCCTACCAGAAGCAGCAAGCTTTGTGAGGTGAGCATTTCTGGGGTAGTTACCTCTTCCAGAGACGTTCACATAGGTACACATGGAATGTTTTTCCTGTCGCGCCTGACTGCCGAACTCGGTCTCAGCTGAAATGCGGCCTCGGTGCTCTGCCGTTTTAGCCTGTTGTTTCTCACTCGGAAACCCGGTTGTTCGCCGGCAAAGTTTTTCGCGTAGTCTGAGCTTTTAAGGGACACGATATGAATGGATGAAGCCGCCGATTGGCCGCTTCAGCTGTGAGTGTCTCGCAGTGAACCTCTAGGAAACACGAAAAGCTACTACCGAGGACAATATGAGCCGAAAACGCCTTTCATGCTTGTTTGGCTTACCACCTGTTTTTGAGAGAGCTGTGGTCCGAACTAGGAATAGTAAGCGAAGTTGAGGAATAATGGAGCTTGTGGGAGTCGCAGAAAAAGGTTGGATCGGGTGTTCCAGCTCGTACTGTCCGCGCGCGAGGAGGGCGTACAATGCGCGGCACTGTTAGCGCGAACAGATGATCGGTGTCTCTACGTATTTTACTTCCATGGAGTGTTGCTTTGCACCAAATTTTACCGCTTAGGTTAGCGTCCCAAATTAGCCCTTCCCACCGCACTAGCTGTTTTCTTGACGAATTTTTGATTCCGATAGAGAAAAAAGCGGCGATCACTGTTCTGTACTAACGGTGTGACGCTCTCTACCTCCAAACAAAGTTGAATTTTTTAGTGTTCTCAGTGCACTGTCCCGTGAACTGCGAGTTAGCCCTGTTCATTCTCGACAGGACCATTTTGCACCGGATCAGTTTGAACCTCGGATCTGGCAGAGCCATGGCGTCAAAAAAGTTAAACCAGACGCTGTCCCCACCAAGTTTAGCCATAGGCTGCCAAAGCCAGTTCGAAGACCACCGCGAGAAAGGGAAATATCCAAGGTAGGTTGACACAGTCAGAGATGGTGAATTTGCAGTCACTTGGTTGCTAGATTTGGTATTAAAGTGCTACCTATTTTAAGCAGGGGAGCCAATGCAGGAGGAAGACAGCATCCGGACGCTTCCATCTCTGAATTCAACTGCTGCTCTCACAGGTGTCGTATTTCCTCCTTCACAGATTATTGAGAATATGCTTGTCCAAGGTGATGAATTAATGCAAGTAGCATTGAACTGCATACTGACAAAGTTTACAATTTCAGCACAAGCCTTGCCCACGCACACAGAGGCACAATCCAGCAAAGTGCAAAACTGCGACCAGGAGTCTGTGCCTCAGGCGGGCCCTCCAGTTGGTGAGTCACACGCAATTCCAGCATTTAGTAGCCGGGCACACGCAGCGACATGCAGTCACAATCATCCTTAACTCGAGCGTGTGCCAGGCATACTCTGGGCTAATTCTTCCGTTCCTTCTTTTTCGGCCTGTATTTGCCCATCTCAAATGTGGTATGTGCTTTCTTGGGCATTCCTGCAACAATTGACTATCCTGCGATGCGTATATGTGCAGTATGTACCCAGGACATCATAAAAAAAGTATTGGAATTTATGTCAGCATGCTCTTCTGTGCTTTGGGTAAGTGTTGATATGCACCATACATGCGTCCCTGCCAGGAGCGGGTGCAAACATTTCCTGAGGGGGGGAGTCAGGTGTTGGTCAGCGTACCATACGTTTAGGAACCCCCTCCCCCTCGTTTCACGTCCTAAATTTTACACATGCAAACATCAAGAGGGGGGTCAGGACATCCGGACAACCCTCTAAATCCGCCCCTGGTCCCTGCTGTAATGAACAGCGTGAGTGGAATTTAACTGCCTGCTGATAAAATTCCCGGCTTCAGCACGAGCCTTGCCCATACTCACAGCCGCCCACTCCAGCGAGATGCAAAGCTGCGACTGGGAGTTTGTGCCCAATGCGGATGCTGCAGTTGCTGAGTAACATGATGGCCAGACACAAATACTGCATGACATTGTTAGTGCGAGTACAACTGCGGCACTCTTTGCATTTTACTTTGAATTAGTAAATGCTGGCACCAAATAATAGGGTGCAACTTTGTGCCCCATATGAACATTTTTCATCCCTTGTTTGCATCAACAGTGTCGCACTATGTTAGGTCAGAACCATCCTTAACACCAGTGGGGTGAGGCGTACAAAATTCATGCCATAGACCGATCTCACCAGCCAGTTCGACTACGCGCCATCGCTGTCGCAATGCATTGAGGGAACTTCAGTCTTTCTGCACGTGCCCGAAACACTGGAACTCTGCGCGTGAGACAGCACGAGCCGTTTCGGACACCACCGTCTACCTATTGTGAACTAAAGTTATGGCGGCTTCATGCATGCGCAGAACGCTTGGTGAGGTGGGTCTATTGGTGGCAGGACGACAACAATTTCTTTCTTTTTGTTTCTATTGGTCCCTCTCAAAACAAATGCATTTCTGTGACCATTGACTACTCTGCCATACAAATGTCTGCTGCATGCACCATATTGTGGGGTTTCATTTTGTGCCTTCAAAATTTACAGGTTCACTGCAAGTCTCGGTACAAAAATCGAACATGGCAGGCTCCATCCTAATAAGAACTGTTGGTCAGCGCTCTGTGCTTAAACAAAGTAAGTCAATGCCAAAGGGTGCAATATTGCTTTTGCATGAAATTACACGCAGAACATATAAGTGCTTTATGCCCATTCTCGATTAATGCTGCAGGGAGCAACTCCCTCCACTATTATGAGCATTCCTTATAAAAGTGCAAATGACAGCCGTGTGTAGAAGTGAACGACAAAACTGACGCTGGCTGTTCTCTTTGCTCGATACTCAGGAGCGGTTCCCTCATTCCTGGCAGCAGGCTCCTTCGTCCAGCCATGTACACCGCAGGGGACGACTGCCTCAAAGGGTGAGACGTTTCCCTGATTGAATGGCAGCCATGTGTAGAAGTGAACGACAGGACTGATGCTGGCTGTGCTCTTTGCTCGCTACTCAGGTGCGGTTTCCTCATCCCTGGCAGCAGGCTCCCTCTTCCAGCCAGGTACACCACAGGGGACGAGTGCCTCGAAGGGTAAGGCATTTCCCTGAACGAATGACAGTCGTGTGTAGAAGTGAACGGTAGGACTGATGCTGGCTGTGCTCTTTGCTTGCTACTCAGGTGCGGTTCCCTCATTCCTGGCAGCAGGCTCCTCCGTCCAGTCATGTATACCTCCCCTGGGTCCAATAGGTCAATCAATTCTTGGTGCTCCCCTTCTTCGTCATCGGTTGCCCAGATTAATCGCCAGAAATTAATCACCTGATCAACATCAATGTTCTCGTCCATCTCCTTCTGGTCTTCGTCAAGTTTCCGGCAGAAGGCAGACCGATTGAGCTCGAACAGCTTGTTCCTTTTCCGATACACAATCCGGTTTGCCGCAGTGACTCGTTTTTTGTGAAAGACTGCCCTTTCCTCTTCGATCTGGTCCTCAAGCTTCTTCAACTGGTCCTTGTTGTTAGAGTGGTACTGGTTAGCTTAGCAAATTCGTTTTAATGCTCTCGAGGGAGCCTTGTTCTGTATGACTGGTGACAATTTGCAGCTGTTGACTAAGCTCCTTTATCTTTATTTTAATGGCCTCCTTCCAGTTCAACTTCCTTTTGTCACCTCCTCATATAACAGCTGGCAAGCGCAGATCAAATCATTCAGCTCTGTTAGAATATGCACCTTCTTTTCTAGCTCGATCCCAATGACCTGATTGTTTACTTCCTGACTGTATACCTTTCTTGTTCTCTTTCGGTCAGTTTGGTGATTAAGGGCCAGCTCAATGTTACTGTCCAGCAGATTCTTTATATTGGTGTACAGTTGGCTGTTTGTTACGGTCGCTGGCAACGGCCATTCTTTCTTCGGCCACCTCACCACTGCCCGATTGAGTAGGCTGTTGATTTTTGCACTGGGTATGCTTGTTTTTTATCGTTGTCGACGTTACATTCTTGTTATGCTTCCGATTATACTTGATTGTTATTTTTGGCCACCAACCATTGGGCATCCGTCTATGTGGTCCTTTACTTCGCTTGATCACCAGGGCCAACCACCTTTTTGGTGTTGTCGTCTCCCTGTCGGCTCTGCTCACAATCGCTGCAAAAGCCACTTCTCTGTCACTGAAAATTCTCATCATCATCGCCATTCAGGTCGGTTGGTGGTCATCGCCGGTTGGGTTGGCACTTTTGTTATCATCAGCAATGGCTGCTGGGGTTCGTGCTGAGTGCGTCAGTGGCCGTTGCACCCGCGAGACATCGTTGATTTCGGAAAAGTTTTCAGTTCCAACGCTCGGAGAATTTTTATTTAGCGTTTCCATCCCTGTTTGGCAGTGACACAGTCGTTGGTTTTCCGATAAACACCAGAAAACCAGTATCTCGGCACTCACAAAATTGGAAACACAACCACCATGGACATCTTTATCTTTTTGAAGTGCTAATAGGAGAAAGGGAGGACACACTTATATGAAGAGAAAGACAAGGACTTGATCGCATGCAAGAAAAGCATTCATGGCGTCTTCTCTACTGTAAGAGTGCTGGTAGAGTGGGCTGGAGGGGTATGGTGTGCTCATTTTCTGCTTTGGCATAGTAGGCTGGAAGTGATGCTGTGGGTGCTCTTCTTCACACTTCCATCCTGGATTACTAAAATGGAGCGAAGTAGGCAATGAGCACACCTCCCCCTCTAGCTCACCCTAGTAGCTGTTTCTTTTTGTGTTATCCTTTATTTTAAGCATATTCTCCTAATCTCCTGTGGGATGACTTGTTCGACTGCAACATTGATTACTTCCTAAAAAGATCTTGAATAAAAAAAAATAAAAAAAAAATCTGTGTTGTCTTACACTTTCTTCATATCTTCACTACCATGAATACACAAACTGCATACATATTATAACATGTGGCAGTTCAATTAAATTGCAACAAAGTTGGGCTCTTCCCATATTTACTATTTATGTGCTTTGCATTTGCGTGAACCCAATTACATTAATTATATTTTACTGCACTGCTCATGAGTTTCAACACTTGTCTTTTGAGATATACAGTATATACCATCGCACGACAAGAGCTGAAATAAACAAAAATGTCTGCACAATGCATGTGCTTAGTTTTGTGTTGTCCTTCCTTACCCCCAGTCTCGGGGGTTTTGTCTAAAAAAAAAATATCTACGTGAATGTTAGTGGAAGCTAGGCAGAAAAAAGACGGAGACATTAAACACGTTCATAATGAATTCCTTGAACGCGATCTAATAAAATTGGTCTTGGATTCACCGTTTAATGTGGCAAAATAAAAGTTGTATGCAACATTTCTTCACTGCACGCTGAAGGTATGCTATCCAGCAATCAAAAACAGCGAAAGTTGCCAGCTAGAATCCTTCACAGAGTTATGTGAGACCAAACACTGCTCCGCAGTAGAGGTTCGAGGACGAGATTGCCCATTATCGCATGTGGGGATAACAGGTGCGATGGTGTAACTTCACCCGAAATATTGTTTGGGACTGGTGAGTTAAGTGCTGTAAATTTATCCGCACAGATCTCGCACCGTCCAAACTTGTCAAGGTCACTACTTTGCACGACGTTTGTTTTCCATCCAAACACTGCTACTAGTACTTATAACAAAATGCTTGTTGAAGTCATCTAGATACACCCCAAAATAACGAGTTCCAGACGCGTTTGCGACTACACCGTGCACACGTTTCCGTAGCATTACCAACGCTCGCCACGAGGGAGAATGGTTGCAAACAAAATAGAGTTTTCATAATAGCCTAATTATGCGGCTCTATCGACGACGGAATGAAATTTTCACGAGGCATTTGTTTTTATTACAAATATAAATAGTTTATTGTGACGCGGGCGCGCACATATCTAGCATCGCCGAGAGCATTGCTCGCGAAAGCTCTCGCCGCGGTATGATAGGGATTGCGGCAAAATATTGATATATATATGTGCTTTTGCGGAAATAACAGCTTACCTTCGATTCACGTAAGTAACCCGATGATATCCAAATTAATTTCACGCGCTGGAAATTACCAAAACAAGGAAGACTACGCTACTGCTAACCACATAACAACACAGCGGAACCGCCCTCCCGTCTGACGTTAGGAAGCGAATGGCGGCGCTAGAGAGGGAGAGGAGAAAATTTTGGGGGGAAAGGGGAGTCGTAGATGGAAAGGAGGAAAGTTGTCGCTACCTGTAAAAACGAAAAAATATCCAGGGACGTTAGTTCCAGCTGCTGAAGGATACTCAACTCGCAGCTCGCGGCTATAAAGTATTCCGAGCGATAGTGAAGATGTTTCACGTGACATTAGTTCTCTCGGCACACAGCTCGCGCAAAAGCACCTTGACGTGGCTGCCCTGCATTGCTGCCGGGGAAAGCTTTTTTTTTCTCCCACGAAAACAAGGCTAAAAAAGAAGCCTTTTCCCGGCACTCTTTCTACAATCTATCGCGGAGCACAGATTGCTACCCATTGCAAAGGAACTTTCAACCTTGAAGCTGCGAAAAAATTATCTCGATCGCACGCGTCCGGAAAGCCACTTCGCGGCTGCCCGAGTCGCTTGTCCGCCTGCACATGCGTGACGTACGCGGGTAGGGAAAAGTAGGGATTTTTCATTGTTGCCAAAAGAGAGTCGCCTCCTGGAACCCTCGCGGCCAGCGTAACTTGAAAATTTAATAACTCACGAAAAAATTTAATTTCTTTAAAATATTTTGGTTATCAGTTAAAAAGGGTTATTGATGCGGTCTGCAAATTTCCAGCCAAATCGAAGTCTGCAAAAAATCGGTGGACTTCCCCTTCAAGAAACATTTAGTGCACCTAGTACACAATAGAGAAATTGCTCGCCAATCATTCTTAGAAGTGTAAGTTGAGCCCCTTCGAGGCAGTTTGCCGCCGCAGCGTGCGCTGTAATCCGCCAGAGAAGAGAAAACAAGATAAGTGACCAGTAGGATTTCCTTGTTTCAAGGCTTCTTGAGGCAGGAAAGGCTAGGGAACCGGTATTGTTGCTTTTTACTACCCCGTACGAAACTCAAACCCGACATGCAAGAAAGTCGAAAGGCCTCTTCATGTGCCCTCTTTCTGCTTCCTTGTGCCTTGGGTTTTAGCTGTGTTCACAATTCACGCTCTCCTGCATGCCTACACTCTTAGAAAAAAGGGTCAGTATAGTCCTCCCTAAAGGGAGGAACGCTCTTGACACATATGTTCCTTCAGAAAGGGAGAAACGTTCGTCCCTTAAGCAGGGGAGGAAAAGTTCCTCCGTCGACCGCATCTCATTATGGCGGCCACGAATCGAGCAAATCGAGCTCGATAAGGCTTAACGAGAGCACTAAATCTATTGCACGAAGCGAGAGGAGCAGGAAATAAAAACGTAACACGAGCTTTCCGCGAACTGTATTTATTTCCGAAGTTTCTTTATCCCTGCAGGTAAAGAAACTTACGTTTCGAAAGCATGCAGTTACTCAGTCTTCTCATCGTCAGCACTGCGATGTTCAACAGAGACAACCGGCACCCAGTTCGCGCACTTTATGTCTTACCTTTGCTATTCCTCGAGCCACAATTCCTTCGTCAACCGTTGCGTCAACCGCACATCACGGACGAGTGAAAATCATTCGCCCGCAAAACCAAAAGCCGCTCTCAAAAAAAAAAAGCAAATCCGAAGCAACCTCTTGGCTTACCTCAGCACGGTAACACGAAATTATGGCGTAGCCGCGTAGCGTAAAAGGATGTTAAATGGCTTGCCACTAGATGGCAGGATCAAGCAGAGTAATCGCACGTAGCTAGGCTAGGTGGCCCTAGGTACCGCCCAATTCATGTTTTACAAAAAAATATGTTTATTTCTTTACGCCACAATTGCGTTTCCTTTTCTTCGGGAATCTCTAACACATGTTGACACGTTGCGCACACTATAAGCATCAGGTGAACATACATTGAACGCATACACAGGTATCGCACATACAAACATCAATACAACAGCACACTACCCCGATCACTACTCCCGAGCCCCGCATTTCCGTCTATTATACTAGTCGTTTTGAACGTACGGAATGTTTCGGTGACTCCCTAAGCAATAAAAAATATTCCGAAAATGTTCATTTTTTTCCAGCAATGTCATACATATGAGGCTATTTTTAATAGCTCAGGGGATGAATCTCTTATTAAAAAGAAAACGCTCGATCATGCCATAATTATCTGATAGCCAATAAATCGAGCCGCTCCAATGTGGTTCCAAGCCATGAGTTTGTTTTCCCGCATGGCCCTTCATAGCCAGTATTTATATTGTAGTGTTCGTTTTTCTATTTGTGCTGTTCGCGCACGGCTGCAATTGCCGTCTTGAATTAATCTTTGTAGAGCGGATATTCACTCAGCTGGAAGTGATGCTTCACGGGCAGAGAAATCGCTTTTCGATCAACTTGAATGGAGTCAAAGCCGCGACTTGCGACAACTGTTGAGTGTACGGAGCTACGCCGTTGCGAGCTCGAAAACTTCTAGCGCTCATCCCAGCGCGCCACTTAGAGGGCAGTTTCTACAGGAACCGTAATATATTTAAACAGTAAAATAAAGGATAGCGTTTTTTCGTGTTTTTTTTTTTTCGATTTTACCTGTTCTTTTTTTTTTGTTTTTTTTATGCTAAACTTTTATTTTAAATATACGTACTTTCCGTCGTACTTTCGTAGTGTTCAGTCTTTTCCCCAGAGCGCAATCGCTCTCGGGGTCCGACAGTCATATTGGCCACTGTACGATAGGAGCTTACCGTTCAGACCAGCGTTCCAACATGACTATCCACACGTCGATCGACTGCAGCTAATTCCTCAAGTGGTCTTAAACTCTTTAATGTAAAGCGGAATGTCATCCTGCGACACCCCGCCCCCTCCGATAACGGCCCGACCAGCGGCATCAATGCCCGACAGTTTACGTCATCTCATCTTGTTGTTACACCACTCATACGCGAACAGACGGTCACATCGGCGATAATTCCAGTCTTCTGTTCCCAACCCACAACACTGCCATCACGATGTCGCTGACACGCAGAAATACAGAACCACGTTGACGATGTTGCTGACACGCAGAAATACAGAATCACGTTGAACGCCGGTTGGCACTCGGCACGGGACAACAAAACCGAACTCAGCATGGAAGGCACCCAGGCAGCCGGCAGGAAAACCTGCCTGCCTTGGACGCAGTTCCCGCGATTTCCATAACGTCGAAAACGTCGACACAGTTCCTCGTGGTTTCGCTGCTGTAGTTCCGCGTGCGTCCCGCAAATTGGAGACGGCCGTCTTACCCAGTGTATGTAGCGCTGCCGGCACTGCTCCGGAACTTCGCTGTTTCTAGCGGCTTCGTTAGCTCGTTTGATAAAATTAGTGGTAAAAACGTCAATGCAACCGAAATGTTCTGCACGTTTGGACTAGAAGACGGAATTACAGGCGGCCTTCGCTGCCGCTGAAGCTCAATGAACTCAACATTAATTTATTAAACAACGTGCGCGATGTGCTCGAAAAACGAAACCGAAAGAAGACGAGTCGGGAGGGCGAAAGCTTTCTCCGGTCTGCCCGGAGGAGGAAAACGTCTCGGTGAATAATAAGGACTTTAATTTTCCTTTCATCGGTCTGGGTTTGTTTATGCGTGTTTTGGTAAATAAAAAAAAAATAATAATAATAATAATAATTTACGAAAAAAGTGAAAGCCGTTTACAACTTCCTGTAACGCCGAATTGGAGCGCAGCTCTTGAGGAGGAGGAGTGGAGGGTATATTCCTCCTCCTCCCTCGTGATCATGCCTGCTAGTCCTCCTCCCCTCCTGCTTCACCTCCCTCTCCTTTACTCCTCCCCCCGAGGTCACGTGACCCCCCCGGACCATACTAGACAATGAGGGGAGGAGGAGGAGGGCAGAGGTGCGGGGGTCACGTGACCTCGAGGAGACGGGATCACAAGACCTTGGGCGGGCCGTCACGTGACTTCGGCGGGGGGAGGGGAGTCACCCCCCGGGGTCACGTGACCTTGGCGGGGGAGGAGGGGGAGGAGGAGGAGCGGAGGGGAGGAGGAGGAGGGGGAGGGGCGACGCCGACGCCGACGCCAACGCCGACGCCGACGCCGCACAGGCTGGAAACGGGTCATGTGACCCCCTCCCCCCGAGGTCACGTGACCCGCCCGGACCATAGTACACAATGACACAATGAGGGGAGGAGGAGGAGAAGGAGGGGGAGGAGGAGGAGGGGGAGGAGGAGGAGGGGGAGGAGGTGGAGGGGAGGAGGAGGAGGGGGGAGGAGGAGGAGAGGGAAGGGCGCGGTTACGCCGACGGCGACGCCGACGCCGCTCAGGCTGGAAACGGGCCCCTAAGAGCTGCGCTCTAAAAAAAAAAATCCGCTCCTCTGGGGATCGAACCTTTGACCAGTTGGTCAGTAGCGCGATGTTTTACCCCTGCGCCAAGTGAACAAGGAAGAACTCGCCCTCCTCCTTTAATCTGAACTGCCGTCCCTCCCTTCTCTGGGCAACTCGTCCGCAACAAGGAGGAACAGTCGCTGTTGCTACCTTTCTCCTCCCTTTTTTCTTAGAGTGTACTCTTTTGGTCTCTTTTTTTGTTCACTGTGTTACTGAAGTTTTCTGTCGTTGCTGTCCCAGAATTGCTTCGTGGATGCACAGAAATACTCAAGGTGCTCGACGTCTGCGGCTCATCAGTATTGCCTTTCCCGGTACCACGGCAGGAAGGAGGTGGCCTCCCTACCTTCCAAGCTTCTGCGACATACTACAAGCACTGGGTTACAGCTGCTGCTAGCCCATGGATACCGTTCTGCATCATGCACTGCATGTAGTTCAAAAGGCCATGTGAAAGCCAGGTGTGACCTTTTTAGGCGCTGTCACTTTGTTTTGTGCATTTTCTGCAGCTTTTTCGGGTGGTAACTTCTTTTTAAGATTCAATAAGTAGAATACGGACTCGAGAGGGAGAGGGGGCTTTCTGAGAAGACCGGCCTCTTTGCTAAACCATTGGGACTGGTATTATATCTATAGAGTTCACGTACGCCTTACGTTATGTACTTTTTTATTTTTTATTTTACTTGTTACTTATACTTCGATGTTACACGACAGCCACTAAAAATGCGTAAAAAACAAAAAAAAAATGTTGACTTGTCGTTTTTTGTTTTTTTTTGCAATTTGTTGGAAGATGGAAATAATCCCTGGAGAAGGGGAACAAGAAGAACAAAGGACAAACACAAATCTCCAATTACGACAAGGTGACTGGTGGGTGACCGAAAAAATCCGCCTGCTCTGGGTATCGAACCCGGGACCTCTCCATTGCAGATGGAGTCCTCTACCAACTGAGCTAACCAGGGGTTAGACGTCTGTACAGCAAACGGGTTTTATCAGCTGTCACCAGTCTAACACCAACAAGGGTGAAGCTTGCAATTTAAGGTTATAATGATAATGCAATTAAATGCAAAGATGCAAGCGAGCTGGACAAAAATGACGAAAATAATCCTTATAGAAGGGGAACAAGAGGGATAAAGGACAAACACAAACACACGGTCGCGCACCAGTCACCTAGCTGTGTTTGGAGATTTGTGTTTGTCCTTTGTCCCTCTTGTTCCCGTTCTTCAGGGGTTATTTTCGTCATTCTTGTACAGCTCGCTTGCATATTTGCATTTAATTGCATTACAAAAATGTTGGAAGAGTCAATGATGTGGTCGGCCATTCATGTTATTTTTCCTACACGCACGTCCAGCCTATGTTTACGTAAAGCCCCAATTGCCCCTTAGCAACGGAAATAATTTGTGCGACAGACTAGGCGGCAGCATTGTGGAAGGAAACTGGCCTGATTATATCTGCCATGTTTAGAGACTACATTTGATGACAAGTTATGAATTCAGTGGCAAATTCCCCCCAAAAGTATCTACATCACTCCGCCATCCAATCGCTGCCGTCAGTTCTCGTGACGTCACGTCCAGCAAAGAAACTACAAACTAGTATTTTTTTGAAGTGGCAGGTCTTTGCTGTTGATGTCATATAGCACGTCGACACCCGACGCAAATTCCTCCGCTCTTGACCTCTTCGGTTTCACCTTGCGAAGTCGTGACGGTGTCTGCTCTTGTTTGCGGTATTTCTCGTGTGTCGACGTGAGAAGGCAGCGGTTGTATCGCCAAGGAAGTAGGAATCAATCTGTGCATTTGCTCCAGCGGCACAGTGTTACAAACCGGACTTTGCCCTTCGCCCAGGGCAAAGTCTAATGATAGGCCGTACAGTTGCCAGCATCGTGCCGCCGTGAATGCGTAACTCGTCTGAAGGCTTTCATGCTTTCGTCTGTATAGTGACAAAATGACTCGCTGAATGCGAAACGCCGTACAGCACACTACAGTAGACTCTCGTTAATTCAAACTACAGGAATTCACAGTTTTTAGTTTGAATTATCAGAAGTTTGAATTATCAGAAATTCATCTTAATATGATACTAGACGACATCACGATTTGTTACATGGATAGCTACTTATACAAAGCAGATTTTTGCGTTTCCTCTACATAGGCCTAATTATAAGCAAGTACAGGCATAACAGATTGGTAAAAGAGCGGTGACGTTAAAGGGATTGTCCGGTCGAAACCGGAAGTACTTAAGTTCTAGCGCTTGTTACGTCGAGGGAGCCTTTATGTAGACAAACGTCATTTTTATTTTGATATGTGATCTCCCGTTATTAATTAAACGTTTCATGAGCTTATGTACGAAACTGCACCCCGAATTTCGCCAGTGTCAATGGCTGACATCCGTAGGTGCTGCGTGACGTCACAAAACGCAAAGGCGGCAAAGGTTTGAGGGATGGTCGGGATAACAAGCGTTGGTCGATGGATGTCTTGTATTTTGTTTCGAATTATAGTCTCCTAGGCTGTACCCTACTTAAATACGGTTCTTTTAATGCAGTTCCCAAGCATGTGCAAAAAACGTCACGCCTTTTAGCAGGAAATTACTCGCAGACAGCCATAAGCTTCGAGCAAACACGTATGCCGTTTCGAGCAAACACAAATGCGACGGCCGCCGATCGATCTAGGGGTGCTTGCAAAGGATGCAGATTTCGCCTCTAAAGCGGCATCTAAGTACACGAAGCGGCATCTGGGTACACATGTCAGCGGATCCACTGGATCGGTGATGAGGCTGCGGGTCGTTCCCTCAGAGGCGATGTCCGCGGGTCGAAGGGAAACGGCGAATCGTTCAAATGAATGCCGTCACTCGACTTGGACGAGCTTGGTGAATCATAGTCACGCTCCATTTTCACACGCGGGTAAAACAGAATCGGGCTGCACGCGTGCTAAATACAACTTCTGGTGTCGTTTCCAGATGGCTTAGCTGTCGGTTTCGGTTTCGCTCCATAATCAAATTGATTGATCCGATTGGGGCGACGAGTGAATGGACGTAGTTTTAATATCATTGGCACAGCATCACACCTCAGCTTACGAGCCTTCTGTCCGCTTAGAGCTCAGCTCGTAGCTCTCTTCTGTGAGATGATTGCTGCATAAGGGGGATCTCGATCTTGACGGGAACCTAGTCCCTACGCACGGCGACGATCCACTTCGCTCGACACTTCACGTCTCGCGGAAAAGTATGGAACGTCAAGTCTTGGCTCGCACGTCCTGCCCGGTGGTTGTGGCACCCAACCGCGCAACAAAAATCTCACCCAACTACAAAACAAGTCGAGCACAACAACAAAAACGAAGCACGCCGAGGCAGGCAAAAATGCTCGCTTTGTGTTTTGTGACGTCAGAGCTTCAACGTTGCCAACGGAAGCACTGTTTACTTTAAAATGCGATTGGAGCAGCATAAACTCAATTACTCACGCAGAGGGGCGTATAAAATTCAGATATTGCACGTACGATCCGTCTCGAGGCAATAACAATGATATTCAATTGTTTTCTCGAATATAAAATTTGACCGGACAATCCCTTTAAGTTTATTCATCCGGCAAAAAAAATTGTCGATTGTGGACTGTTTAGACAGCACATACGATCTCAAAACAAAATTTTCAATACCAGCCAACGCAAGTAGCTCTTTACGGGACTCTTCCTTTGCAGACAGAAACTTCTCGAGCCGAGCGATATGCTCCAAGCTGTGGCTGTGACAGTTGGTAGCAAGTCATCTCTTTCTTCATCGTCATCTTCACTCTCACTGCTGCACTGTGCTGGCATTACTTCCTGTGATATGTCTTCTAATGAGTCATGACGAGAAACACACGCATCGTCGTCAAGACTAGCATATTCTGCCAGCTCGGCGTTCACATTATGGGCTTCAAGGCCGAAAGCATGATGCCAGTGAGCTGGTCCTTTTCCTCGATGTCCTCTTGGCCATCATTGCTAGACTTGAAGCACATAATGTAAACGCTGTTTTCCGCTAATGTGTACCCGCTTGAGCCCTATCGAGTGCGCTTCTTTCCGAGCACCAATGCACTGCAGAGAAGCAACACTCGCAAAAGCAAGCTCCGCAGGTATTGCTTCTCTGCGGTTCACCGGTGCTCGGAAGAAGAGCACTCACCGGGGCCGCGAGAACAAGAAAGCGTGAATAAAGCGAAAACGCCGTTTGAATTAGGCGACTTATAAATACATTAGAAGCATAGCGGGACAACAAAACTTTTTAAATCTGTCTGAATTAACCGGAAGTATGAAATATCCGAGTTTGAATTATCGCGAATTATCGCCCACTCAAGATTTAGAGATAATATCGAAAAAATGGGGGATGGGCGCTTGTCCGGTCATCAATTTTATATATAAATTTACTGTGCATATTTTTTTATATCTTAGAAATTTGGATATGGGCGCTTAACGTGGAATGGGCGGATGCGCGGTATTCTACGATAGATTCATTTTTTTCGGACTGTTCGATTAATCTGAGCTTTGCGCGATCCCCATCGAGTCCGAAATATTGGTCGGTAACTGTAAAACTTAAACACAATGGTTGCACACCACAGGTCCCTAGGACCATGACATCAATGAGCTGGCTTTCACCTTGTCCAAGGCAGCAGCGGAACACTATGGGCGGGACCCTGGGTCACTGCACCGGCCGGCTCATGGATGCCGTCCTGTACCCTGCACGGCACTGCCTGTGGCTAAACTGGCCAAGCAGAGGGTCATTGCATGACTTTTATGAGGCGTCGCTAGCCGTTGTAAGCATATATTTTGGACACTCGTGTCTGGTGATGTACTTTGGTACGCTACAACAGAACACATTTGGTGGCGGTTCAGTTTTGCCAATTAGGCCATTTTGAAACGGAACACATTTAGTGGCGGCTCAATTTCTGACTAGGCGGTCTTGCAGCAGTGTCTAGACTCGGCAGAAACCTTTTTGCACTTTATTGTCAGGGCTAGTGTAATTTCTGCAATGCTGTCAAAGCAACTTCTGCACGCCAACAAGATGCAAGACGAAGCCACATTCTCGTGCCCAGTGTACGACTACATGTAGTCCTAAGCTCCCGCGCCCATGCGTACGTACCCGCAACCTGGAGCGAGTTGGTTTCAGCCGATATTCACGAGTTCACTTCGGCGTTGCCACTCCACGCGTTCATGCATTCGCTACTCCGTGAGAATCAAGTGTTCACCACAATACACTCCCGTCATGCATCCCTCGGGAGACGAACGAGAGCAGACAACTGGGGTTTTTCCGCCACAAGAGACGAGAGAACCGAAAAAAAGGAAGCACGTCCTACGGGCAACAAAATCAGACGCGAGCTGGGCTATTTATTCTGTGAAACAAGCAATCGACAACCTGTGCTTTATTTGCAGGTTTTCAGTCATAAAGGTTTAGAACAAACGTCAGCTACCGCGAGATCTCTCTCGCCATCCGTGCGGGGGTGGAAAATTGGGACGTTAGTTGACAAACCTCGCCCGCCTCCCTGTCCATCACCTGACAACATTCTGCGAATGTGGCTATATGCGAGGGAGAGTGATCGTGTGGCAAAAACTTCAAGTGCTACTGGCTCAAAGAGCACATAATTTCCACAGCACTGTCAGCTTAGGGGTGCACGGAGGATAGTTGTGCGTAGTACTGCGGACGCTACAGGCCAGAGAGGGGTGCGGGATTGACAACTTTTGTCCGAATGTTGAGCGAAGAGCATCAAGGGCTAGTTTTCTAGGGGAAGATTCGTGATGTGGGTTCCCAAGTCCGTTCTGTTTGCATTTAAGAAGGGTTCCCAAGTCTGTTCTGTTTGCAGTTAATTACTGAGAAAGGTTTGTGCGGAGCGCAGCTTCGTCTGCTTTTTTTGCAGAGGTTGGGGTGACGTCAAAATGCCAAGCTCTGATTGAAGAATGGTGGGTACACAATGCTAGCTGCCTTCACGTCTATCCACTAAGCTTCAATCAGAGCTGTGCATTCTGACATCACCACGACCCCTGCAAAAGAAACGGACGAACTTGCACTTCACATAGACATTGCCAAGTGGATTTCAACACGTCTAAATGCTTGAACTTTAGACTATTTTGTCACCAGGATTTTAATGAGGTTTTGCAAGCGGAAGTATGTTTTCCAGAGCGTTTGCAGTTGCCATACATAAATTTAAAGAAAAAAAACATTGACTACATTGGGCCTCTGAGTTTTTACAGAACACACATCGCTATCATCATCACTTTTTCTTTTTCTAAGATGGCCGTTTTGTTTCGTGAACGTTCTGTGACTTCGGCGATTTACTTAATTTAAAAATAGCACTGCCCAATCGGAACGCTAATTTTGGGGGCTATTTATCTCGTAATATTGTGGGTATCGTCTATTTGTACAAAAAATAGTATTTAAGGTTCACATTGTTTGTGCAGAGCATTAGCTCGGTGGGTCTTCTCGTCTGTACTAAATTGCATGTGCTTGCCTTTTGTCTACGTTTCTTTCCCTTCGAAACCCATCACTCTTTCTTGCTTATTTTCCTGTTTTCAGTACCTAAACGTTTGCTAACGACAATCAGGTTTTGTATGAATTCGGAAACGTAGAATGCCCATGCACTCTACCTGCACTGTTCTCTTTATGTTGCGCAATTGCAAGATAGGGTTTTGTTTTTTTGGAAATATTCTTCAACTTACGGCGTTCTAAGATGTCGCTAGAAAGCCGAGTTATGTCCGTAAAGAACATCTGGTTAAGCAGGGGTAGATACCACTTGTGTTGAGATGTTTTACTTCCGCGTGTCCGGAAAGCATCCTTGCCGGGGCAGCTCTCAACAGTCTAGTGACCAGCCGAAGCGGGACGGTAATGTTGGAGATATGAAACAGAATAGTGCAGCGTGTTAAATATTTACTTGTTTGCTGGTCTGCTAGGCATCACTGAGGTGCTTTGTTTGGCTGCGTGCCTTTATTCTATGCTACTAGAATGTGCTGCACCAACAACTACTGCTCAGTTGCACTCGTGCAGGGGTCTACGATAGTTGACCGAGAACCGTTCCATAGAAGCATGTTTTCAAGTATGGGCACATTCTATCGAAGCTCAGTTTACAGCAACATCAAATCATTGAAAAGAGGATCGCCATTCAGTGAATCTATTCGATTGGCATAAGCAAATCTGGAAGCACCTATATGCTAGTGTGATTCACTGAGGCATGTTCGCCTATGCTTTGAGCACTCGCTCTTCTCTCTTGGGTTGCAAACCAGGCAGAACGTAAAAGTATTCTTGCGAAAACAGCAGGGTTGTGACGTGCACAAAAACATGTCTATCATACTCTGAATGTGCTGGCCGCCCAAATGTGTGATTCGCTGACTGGCTCGGCTTCACCGTCGCCAAGGCAGAGCAAGCAGTCGAATTTGGTGAATTGTGTTTTCCTGAAAACAAATTTGATAAAAGGGGGTTTGTCGCCATTTTCTCCAAACTGTGTGTCTTTTTGGAAGGATTCAATAAAATGGGCGTTTCTGAACCGGTGCTTAAGAAAATAGGTGCCTCCGCTCAGGCCCTACACGCCATTGTTCTTAGATCTATCGGTTGACAAGCTCCACGGAAAAGCAGCGTTCAAAAACAGTTCTCTGCTGCTGGCACGCAAGCATGTAAAGGTAGATAACGTTCCTGGTGCCATAGCATCAATGCCTCCACGGTCAACAATGAACATTTTTTGAACGACGCTTTTTTTCCATTAAGTGTTGTGAAGACCTTATGTTTCTGTAAAAACCACAATAAAGTAACTTTCTACCGCAGGTAATGTGCATCCATCCTTCCACCGGAACTGTCCGTAGGACGGGCCGATAGTGTAGCAGGTGCCATTGAGCGGATGCGCCGCAAAAAGGCGTCGGGCGTTTTCCGAAGCTTGTCAACTGACCTAGATCTAAGAACATATGTACACACATTGCTACCATTGCCAAGCGGGTCCAGATATTGCTGGAGATCTGCTCTGTTTGCTGAGAAATGTTTTTACAATGTTCACAATTTGGTCAATGCAAGCACATCTTTTTTTTCAGTAATATTGACTAACATTTCAGCAATCAAAAACGTCGATACCGAAATGTTAAAAGCAATAAAGAAATTAAATCTAGCCTGTTCTTGAATGGAGATTTTTTGCCTTGTTTTATTGTTAAGAACAGCACTGATTTTGTTTGCCCCATCATTGAAGCATACATATCACCCGAAAAATCTGATCTTCCATCGTTCTGGAGCAAGTTTACTGTATTAACAGTAAAGGAGGCTGGTGACATGTCAAGGGTAGGCAATCATTGCCCCATTTCCCTACTGCATGCTCGTTTGAAAAGGTGAGATAGTTATACAGACACGGGTCTTTTTACTCGTTACAAGGAGCACCAGGGAACGCAATTTTTTTTAGAAAATCGATCAGTAGAAGTTAGTTTCTGCACACTTGAACACTTCTTTCTTGGAAGCAGGTCGATATTATTCATTTCGATTTATAACAAGCCTTTCATAAGATCAACTACAAATCGCTTTTGTAAAAGCCTTTATTGTATTGTGTAGCATTGCCACGTTTAAACTTGTTTAATTACTCTAGAAACTCGCAAGATGAGTACGGCAGGGAAAAGCTCCAGTTGCCCTCGCTCCAACACGAGCTTCCTACCTTTGGCAATGCTTCGAGCCCGGGCATTTGTAAGACACGCCCAGACGTTCTCATTCTGTTAGAGACTATATCTAACATATCGCCCGAATCGTGTTCAGGCGTTGAATAGACTATTGTATGTTTTAGTACCGACCTGGGATGGTGCCTGGAGGACAAAATGTAGGACAACAAGAATTGCAGGTAGAAGCCTCCTACATTCGATAATGCTTTGGTATCTTGCGAGCCTCCAGAATGCACGCGCAGACAGAGCATGAGAAAAGGCGACAAGTGCTTGCTGGAGGCTGGGCGCTAAGGGATGCCCTGCGTTTCTCATCTTGTCGGCGACTATTAGCACCGAGATGTTCTGGTGGCATCTTTTTTCGTTCACAACATCAGACGCAGTTTGATACTTCAGCGCAGGCACGTAGCCAGGATTTTTTTTTTTCGGGGGGGGGGGGGAGAGGAGGTCCCAGCAAAGTAGAAGATTTGGGGGGGGGGGACGGGTCCCCTGCCCCCCCCCCCCCTGGCTACAAGCCTGCTTCAGCACCAAGTTCCAGGGGAGAAAAAAAAACACCGTTCATATGCTTGTCAAAATATTAGGTGCTGGAAAATACTGGCCATCCACATTCAGTCCTTATTGAGAACTCTACTCTATGTTCATGTCCTGCGGCTGCATTGAAAAGCACTGCAAAAGAGCGCAAGCATGCACCTGACCTCGCCACACCAGTCTCCTCCTGCATAATAAATTGTGCTTGCTATGGTCACCAAATGTCAATAGATGCACATGTCAATGCAGCGACTGAAGCCAGCTACCACCACTCCATCTTCCAAACGTAGTCTCCTACCAATGCAACAGTAGCTTGGGCTCCAAGCTAGGCCATCCCCCCTTCGAATGGCTTTATGGCATCCCTTCACTTTATTTCTAAAATTCTAAAGATTTTTCCACCCTCCGTCGCATGGGTGCTGCCATCTCGAAATCACGTGACATAGCCGCCATAAGGTGGCTTCAAATCGTCACTCCTCTCTCCCCTTCGCTAACGCGTTGTATTCGTTTTTTCGTCGCGTTTTGCCGAAATTTTACAGCGAAGCTGTATCTCACTCGTTGGTAAGTTTTCTTTTGTGTCTGTCAACAGAATAGTAGTGAACAGAAAAGCATTGTGCGCTCCTTGTCTTCTATCGTGTAGTTTCGACAGTTGTAGTTTTCAATAAGAAAACCACAAGTGTCAAACCCACATGATTGATAAGGCGTGCACAAACAATGCGAAACACATCGTGCTCCCTGCATGCGTCTCTCGGTTAAAATTGTGGTTTCATAAGCTGCCGAGGCAACGGCGCCTTACAAATTCTTTCACATAGACCCTTTAGCTGTTTACAACATGAACTGCTGCTTGCGTCCCAAGCGACTTTCGATCGCTCAGTCTTTGCAAGTCTGTCGAGCTTGCTTATGTCACCAGTGCTAGAAGGAATAAATGCTACACAAACAACAAAGTTGGAGATTTAATGAGGGCATTCGGCTGTACAATTTAATGTCTTGGAGGAGGCCAGTTGGTTTACAAAATATTCAAAACATATTAAGATACTCTAAAGGACTTACATTTCGGGAACCGCATACATTTCGTGAAAAATAGGTCACGCGAACGATTCTGGTAAAACGTAAACACATTGGAATTTATATTGAGATTCCACCGCACCGCGAAAATTAGAACCCGCGAATTATTCCAAAACTTCAGCTTTAACCTGAATCGCGAAATACTGAGCTCGCGAAAAATAAGTTGTTTACAATATCTCCCATTTCTTCGTTCTTTTGGCGCTCACCTGAAGAATTGGTGGTTAAACATTTCATCGATATTTCAGGTAGCAGTGTCAAGGTGGGTTTTGTTCATTCTTTTTGTGAATCGGAAGTTTGCTGGGACGCCAAACTGGAGCACCGCCTGGTGGCATTTGCAAAGAAAATGGTCTTTACAAAAAACGTTTCGGTTTTTCTAAAGACCATTTTCTCTTTGTAAAGACCATTTACTCTTGCTTTATCAATCATTTGGTATAGTACAGTGGGCAATCGTTGCAGGTGATACCACAGATTCGCTGCCCAACTATATTTACAGCGTGAATAGGAGCCCCAATTCTTTTGTTTTGTCTTGCTTTGGGAAATGTTGTTTGATACTTATATTTACTACCTAACTGCATGCCACCATTATGTGCGCAACTTCTGCACATTATTTTTTATATGCACCGTCGAGGAAAGGAACCAGCGTTAGCACTGGCGCACATCGAGTATGCAGAGGTCTCCAAGACAGACGAGGGTTGAGAGGCCAATTATTTATCACACTGGAAATTTGCTTAAGTGTTAGTTGTGTTATAAGAAGCACAAGGTATATTTACACACTTACGATCTTAAAGAAGACTGCAAATATAAACAATGCAAGTAGTCACGGTGTGTTTCTTGAAAGCATCAAGCTCTGCCTTCATATCAAATCCAAAAGTTGCTTTTGATTATATGGAGGAATCATGATTGTAGTAAAAACATTTGCTTGATCTATTTATGAATTTAAATAAACTACTATACAAATAATTTATGCAGGCACACAGGGTTGGCTCCCGGGGTGAAAACGTGTCAAAGAAAACTTGAGTGCCTGACAAAGGTGCCGGAGGCACATAATACGCGACGCTGAAAAGAGACCGTCATCATGTGGTCAAGGCATTTAGTGATTCTTCAAACCATTCTGTTTTTCTTTTAAGTCTCTAACCTCCTGAAGAAGGTTAGTCTGGCCGGTACGTAATGCAAAACGATTTCAAAGGCTTTGCTAAGCACGGCTTCTTGCGGTTTATTAATAGGGCCAAGATTAGTCTCAATATCCCCACCAAGAAATAAAAACAACATGTGACTAACACTTTCGACATAGCCATTAACACATAAACTGTCACTGCCAAAATCTAGGTCTCATTGGCATGCAGGGCTCACCAGCACAGTTAGTCCTGGCAGCCGGCACGCAAGGCATCTGGCATCATGGCAAGCTCGGCTAGATGGGGTGGGTTACAGCAGAGCCGTGTATACAGAGAGTTTGGTCAATGGGAGGCGCGGGCAGAGCCAGGGCGTGCACCAGACGCAGAAAGTGGGCTAGACATGCTCCCTTGGCCAACCAGATGCCTAAAATCCCCTAGCGGTGGTAGCGAGAAACTGTTTTGATCCAAGGTATATGTTGGTATAAAGTCTTAATATGCGCGTGAGAGTGAAGTGTAGTAACACTTTATGGTTCAAAATAGGGTGCACGTGATGTTTCGATCATGATCATGCAGAAAGATGTAAGAAACGAATGCGCCGCTCAACTCTGTTTTGCTCGGATAGAATGTGACCGCTCGGACGGCAGATTCCCGACCCTCGGCGCTAGGCGTACGGATTATGTCGATCGTTTCGCTAGTCACACTCTTCCACCATGATTTTGGATAACCATGATATATTTTCAGTCACCAAGAGTTACTCCGACGCACTTGTAAGGTTTGTTTCTCGCGACCACCGCCAGGATATTATTTCCGGCTTCTGGTTGGCCGCATTCGAATTTCTGAAGACGCCCTGGAAGACGCCCAGCCCGCTTTAGGACAAGGACGCCTCCTCATTTGTCTCCTTTACTTCCCAACGGGAAGTAAAGGAGACAAATACATATACGGCTCTGTGTTACAGGTGCGGTCCTCTCGTCCAGTGAACAGGGTCAGCTCTGGTTGTTGCCCCAACCGGCAGCCACCGCCAGAAAGGTCAAGTGTCGTGCTTTTGCCTGCAATCAAATCTCGGCCCAAGATCACGGGCACCACGATTTCACAGTGCTGATTCTGTTCCTGTTAAACTGCATTTGCGGCATCCCGGCTCCTCTAGGTGAGGATGCTGTGTCAGAGGGTAATTGCAAGCGTGTACACATATTGAGGAGTTTAAAGCAATGTCTCCTGTAAGAGAGATAATGGCCCCACCAGCCAAAAGTATGGCATGGAGACACCGAGTAAAGAAATTGTCACAGGCGGCTCAATGATCTTACTATTTGGCTGGATTCGGCATACCGATGGGATCAGTTTCACTGCCTCACTGCTCCCAGGGACGCTAACGGCCATAGATTACTGGCTGTTTGGGTTCAGCGTCTCTGCTGGTTTCTTTGGCCATTCATCGCCACGGCGTTCAACCTTTGCTTGTTTGTAGGTTCAGCCAGTCACCGCTTTTGATGATGGTCAGGCTGCTCACACTCGTGGCAGTGGTTCAACGACAGGTGCCTGCCTAGGTTCTCCCGTACCAAGGTTTCCTTCGGACCGCCTCGCATCGGAAGTTGCTCTCTGCAGTGAGTGCAGATAACAAAGGAGCCATCAGGTCGACGAGAGCACTACGAGACGCAAAGACGCAAGGCAACGCACGACATTTGAGCAATGAAAGGGAAGTCGGCGGCTGAATTCACTGAACCGCGTGTGCTAAAAATGCGAGCTAGTGCAATTGCTTAGGACCACGTGGAACGAGCGTTCCTGCAGCGGGTGCTCCAGACATGGCAATAAAGGCTACTCGCTCACCGCTTGCACGGCCTTCGCACCTATTCTATGCAAGGGTGATAATCCGTCGTACTACACACAGGTACAGCTCCAGAAATGTGCTCTCAAAAAATTACTGCGGCTGGGCTCTGTCGCCTCCGGTACACGTAATCTTCATTTGCAACAGGAGTGACGTTAGAGCAAGGGTGTAGGCAAGCTGGTTGCATATAGACATTTTAACCCTAGAGAGTGGGGACAAGGAGGACAACACGACACAGATCTTCAAACCAACTCCGAGCTAAATAGTTCTTTTCTCACATCACGCACAGCTCTAAAATCACGACTATTAGTCCTAAACAAACTGTCAACAATGGTACATAGCCTTTTCACAGATTGGTCTATAAAGGCTGACCTTTAATCGTCAAAGGAGATTTTGTGTGCTACCTCATGAATATTTGCTACCATGTCTATTCTTGAGGGTTTTACGTTCAAACAAAACTTGGGGCTTTTTCTGATACACTGGAACCCGGGGCAGACAAGGGTATATCACAAGGGTTACAAACCTGACTCCTTTTTGAAATCCGGTGCGCTACGAAAGGTTCCAGTGAGGCTGTTCGCTGAAGACGCAGAAGGAAGGTCTGAAGGTTGCGTACTTTAGCTCCGCGAAACTTTTAACAGTTGGGTTCTTTTCGACAACCTTAGGCGATGATAGGAGTCTTGTTTCATTCAGTCGATACCAAGCCTTGAAGACCAGCGAGGATTTGAAGTTCTCTACGTGCACAGCAATCCACAGCTTAGTTGACACTCTATGAACGAACTTAAGTTGATCACACTTGAGGATTCTTCTCTTAAAACGCCACTGAAGGTTTGCGGAAGCCAGATATCTGAAGTAAGAACCTCCACCACACCGGTTCTGTAGTGCAAGGCTGAAGTAGCTTGCGTCCGACTCCAAGTCCGCAGCACGGTGACCGAGCTGACATAAAACAAAGAGCGCATGCAACTCGAGGTCTCTCGGATTTATTAGGGAAAGAACAGAAGTATATATTGGGACAATATCTGCGTTAGGTAGAAGTAATGAAGTTAAAGCAAGCGTGCAGGCGAGCTGGTTGAATACAGACATTTTAACCCTAGAGAGTAGGGACAAGGAAGGCAACACGACACAGATCTTCTCCAAACCAATTCCGAGCTACATAATTCTTTTCTCGGCACCGGACGAAATTCGAAAATGAAAAACTCTTACCCACTGATGTTCCTGAGAACGCGACGAGCACAGGCTGCACGTCGACAACACGGACACCACCGAGTCGCCGCGCGCCCGACCAACGTTGCCGACGTTGCCGACGTTTCAAAATGCTACTGCTTGATGCACTGGCAAAATTTCTCATCTACAGCTAAGAGACCGATCACCCGTTGAGGCGCACCAACATTAAGTCTATATAAAGATGCAAAGCACGCCATCTTTTTTTTGTCAAAATAACAACATAGAAAGCCCATTTTGACGTCACGGACGTCAAAGTAACAAAGTATCCACCAAATAACATTATTTTGACGTCTGTGACGTCATTGGCCTCGCTTCGTGGACATCAAATTCGTGCCGAAAATACGCAGCCGCCGTAAACATACCAGTCGGAGTCGTGTTCCCGGCACCCTAGCGGTGCAGCACTGCTTGATTTCTAATCCACGCTGGAGACGCCTGGTGTTCATTTGGGCAGACTAAAGCCGGGGTCACACTTCTCATAAATCTTACAAAAGACAGTCTGTAAACACAGGTCACCGCAATATGCGTGGTTTGAATGCCGCGAGCCAAGTTCTCTCCTTGAACCCGGTTCTATGCGGCATACGGCCGCGCATCTCGCCTTGACTCGCGTTCAAA
>NW_024610338.1:0-50909 GCF_016920785.2 Ixodes scapularis | reverse complement strand
AAACGTCTCTCGTCAGGACGTGCTCTCTCCAATAATTCGCTTTCACCGAGGCAATAGGCGAGATCGTGGTCACGGTGAACGAATAAAACGGCGCCAAACGTCTCTCGTCAGGCCGTGCTCTCTCCGATAATTCGCTTTCACCGAGGCAATAGGCGAGATCGTGGTCACGGTGAGCGAATAAAACGGCGCCAAACGTCTCTCGTCAGGCCGTGCTCTCTCCAATAATTCGCTTTCACCGAGGCAATAGGCGAGATCGTGGTCACGGTGAACGAATAAAACGGCGCCAAACGTCTCTCGTCAGGCCGTGCTCTCTCCAATAATTCGCTTTCACCGAGGCAATAGGCGAGATCGTGGTCACGGTGAACGAATAAAACGGCGCCAAACGTCTCTCGTCGGGCCGTGCTCTCTCCAATAATTCGCTTTCACCGAGGCAATATTCGAGATCGTGGTCACGGTGAACGAATAAAACGGCGCCAAACGTCTCTCGTCAGGCCGTGCTCTCTCCAATAATTCGCTTTCACCGAGGCAACAGGCGAGATCATGGTCACGGTGAACGAATAAAACCGCGCCGAACGTCTCTCGTCAGGCCGTGCTCTCTCCAATAATTCGCTTTCACCGAGGCAATAGGTGAGATCGTGGTCACGGTGAACGAATAAAACGGCGCCAAACGTCTCTCGTCAGGCCGTGCTCTCTCCAATAATTCGCTTTCACCGAGGCGATAGGCGAGATCGTGGTCACGGGTGAACGAATAAAACGGCGCCAAACGTCTCTCGTCAGGCCGTGCTCTCTCCAATAATTCGCTTTCACCGAGGCAATAGGCGAGATCGTGGTCACGGTGAACATATGAAACCGCGCCAAACGTCTCTCGTCAGGCCGTGCTCTCTCCAATAATTCGCTTTCACCGAGGCAATAGGCGAGATCGTGGTCACGGTGAACGAATAAAACGGCGCCAAACGTCTCTCGTCAGGCCGTGCTCTCTCCAATAATTCGCTTTCACCGAGGCAATAGGCGAGATCGTGGTCACGGTGAACGAATAAAACCGCGCCAAACGTCTCTCGTCAGGCCGTGCTCTCTCCAATAATTCGCTTTCACCGAGGCAATAGGCGAGATCGTGGTCACGGTGAACGAATAAAACGGCGCCAAACGTCTCTCGTCAGGCCGTGCTCTCTCCAATAATTCGCTTTCACCGAGGCAATAGGCGAGATCGTGGTCACGGTGAACGAGTAAAACGGCGCCAAACGTCTCTCGTCAGGCCGTGCTCTCTCCAATAATTCGCTTTCACCGAGGCAATTGGCGAGATCGTGGTCACGGTGAAAGAATAAAACGGCGCCAAACGTCTCTCGTCAGGCCGTGCTCTCTCCAATAATTCGCTTTCACCGAGGCAATAGGCGAGATCGTGGTCACGGTGAACGAATAAAACCGCGCCAAACGTCTCTCGTCAGGCCGTGCTCTCTCCAATAATTCGCTTTCACCGAGGCAATAGGCGAGATCGTGGTCACGGTGAACGAATAAAACGGCGCCAAACGTCTCTCGTCAGGCCGTGCTCTCCAATAATTCGCTTTCACCGAGGCAATAGGCGAGATCGTGGTCACGGTGAACGAATAAAACGGCGCCAAACGTCTCTCGTCAGGCCGTGCTCTCTCCAATAATTCGCTTTCACCGAGGCAATAGGCGAGATCGTGGTCACGGTGAACGAATAAAACCGCGCCAAACGTCTCTCGTCAGGCCGTGCTCTCTCCAATAATTCGCTTTCACCGAGGCAATAGGCGAGATCGTGGTCACGGTGAACGAGTAAAACGGCGCCAAACGTCTCTCGTCAGGCCGTGCTCTCTCCAATAATTCGCTTTCACCGAGGCAATAGGCGAGATCGTGGTCACGGTGAACGAATAAAACCGCGCCAAAACGTCTCTCGTCAGGCCGTGCTCTCTCCAATAATTCGCTTTCACCGAGGCAATAGGCGAGATCGTGGTCACGGTGAACGAATAAAACGGCGCCAAACGTCTCTCGTCAGGCCGTGCTCTCTCCAATAATTCGCTTTCACCGAGGCAATAGGCGAGATCGTGGTCACGGTGAACGAATAAAACGGCGCCAAACGTCTCTCGTCAGGCCGTGCTCTCTCCAATAATTCGCTTTCACCGAGGCAATAGGCGAGATCGTGGTCACGGTGAACGAATAAAACCGCGCCAAACGTCTCTCGTCAGGCCGTGCTCTCTCCAATAATTCGCTTTCACCGAGGCAATAGGCGAGATCGTGGTCACGGTGAACGAGTAAAACGGCGCCAAACGTCTCTCGCCAGGCCGTGCTCTCTCCAATAATTCGCTTTCACCGAGGCAATAGGCGAGATCGTGGTCACGGTGAACGAATAAAACGGCGCCAAACGTCTCTCGTCAGGCCGTGCTCTCTCCAATAATTCGCTTTCACCGAGGCAATAGGCGAGATCGTGGTCACGGTGAACGAATAAAACCGCGCCAAACGTCTCTCGTCAGGCCGTGCTCTCTCCAATAATTCGCTTTCACCGAGGCAATAGGCGAGATCGGTGGTCACGGTGAACGAATAAAACGGCGCCAAACGTCTCTCGTCAGGCCGTGCTCTCTCCAATAATTCGCTTTCACCGAGGCAATAGGCGAGATCGTGGTCACGGTGAACGAATAAAACGGCGCCAAACGTCTCTCGTCAGGCCGTGCTCTCTCCAATAATTCGCTTTCACCGAGGCAATAGGCGAGATCGTGGTCACGGTGAACGAATAAAACCGCGCCAAACGTCTCTCGTCAGGCCGTGCTCTCTCCAATAATTCGCTTTCACCGAGGCAATAGGCGAGATCGTGTTCAAGGTGAACGAGTAAAACGGCGCCAAACGTCTCTCGTCAGGCCGTGCTCTCTCCAATAATTCGCTTTCACCGAGGCAATAGGCGAGATCGTGGTCACGGTGAACGAATAAAACGGCGCCAAACGTCTCTCGTCAGGCCGTGCTCTCTCCAATAATTCGCTTTCACCGAGGCAATAGGCGAGATCGTGGTCACGGTGAACGAATAAAACGGCGCCGAACGTCTCTCGTCAGGCCGTGCTCTCTCCAATAATTCGCTTTCACCGAGGCAATAGGCGAGATCGTGGTCACGGTGAACGAATAAAACCGCGCCAAACGTCTCCCGTCAGGCCGTGCTCTCTCCAATAATTCGCTTTCACCGAGGCAATAGGGGAGATCGTGGTCACGGTGAACGAATAAAACGGCGCCAAACGTCTCTCGTCAGGCCGTGCTCTCTCCAATAATTCGCTTTCACCGAGGCAATAGGCGAGATCGTGGTCACGGTGAACGAATAAAACTGCGCCAAACGTCTCTCGTCAGGCCGTGCTCTCTCCAATAATTCGCTTTCACCGAGGCAATAGGCGAGATCGTGGTCACGGTGAACGAATTAAACGGCGCCAAACGTCTCTCGTCAGGCCGTGCTCTCTCCAATAATTCGCTTTCACCGAGGCAATAGGCGAGATCGTGGTCACGGGTGAACGAATAAAACCGCGCCGAACGTCCCTCGTCAGGCCATGCTCTCTCCAATAATTCGCTTTCACCGAGGCAATAGGCGAGATCGTGGTCACGGTGAACGAATAAAACCGCGCCAAACGTCTCTCGTCAGGCCGTGCTCTCTCCAATAATTCGCTTTCACCGAGGCAATAGGCGAGATCGTGGTCACGGTGAACGAATAAAACGGCGCCAAACGTCTCTCGTCAGGCCGTGCTCTCTCCAATAATTCGCTTTCACCGAGGCAATAGGCGAGATCGTGGTCACGGTGAACGAGTAAAACGGCGCCAAACGTCTCTCGTCAGGCCGTGCTCTCTCCAATAATTCGCTTTCACCGAGGCAATAGGCGAGATCGTGGTCACGGTGAACGAATAAAACGGCGCCAAACGTCTCTCGTCAGGCCGTGCTCTCTCCAATAATTCGCTTTCCCCGAGGCAATAGGCGAGATCGTGGTCACGGTGAACGAATAAAACCGCGCCAAACGTCTCTCGTCAGGCCGTGCTCTCTCCAATAATTCGCTTTCACCGAGGCAATAGGCGAGATCGTGGTCACGGTGAACGAATAAAACGGCGCCAAACGTCTCTCGTCAGGCCGTGCTCTCTCCAATAATTCGCTTTCACCGAGGCAATAGGCGAGATCGTGGTCACGGTGAACGAATAAAACGGCGCCAAACGTCTCTCGTCAGGCCGTGCTCTCTCCAATAATTCGCTTTCACCGAGGCAATAGGCGAGATCGTGGTCACGGTGAACGAATAAAACCGCGCCAAACGTCTCTCGTCAGGCCGTGCTCTCTCCAATAATTCGCTTTCACCGAAGCAATAGGCGAGATCGTGTTCAAGGTGAACGAGTAAAACGGCGCCAAACGTCTCTCGTCAGGCCGTGCTCTCTCCAATAATTCGCTTTCACCGAGGCAATAGGCGAGATCGTGGTCACGGTGAACGAATAAAACGGCGCCAAACGTCTCTCGTCAGGCCGTGCTCTCTCCAATAATTCGCTTTCACCGAGGCAATAGGCGAGATCGTGGTCACGGTGAACGAATAAAACGGCGCCGAACGTCTCTCGTCAGGCCGTGCTCTCTCCAATAATTCGCTTTCACCGAGGCAATAGGCGAGATCGTGGTCACGGTGAACGAATAAAACGGCGCCAAACGTCTCTCGTCAGGCCGTGCTCTCTCCAATAATTCGCTTTCACCGAGGCAATAGGCGAGATCGTGGTCACGGTGAACGAATAAAACCGCGCCAAACGTCTCCCGTCAGGCCGTGCTCTCTCCAATAATTCGCTTTCACCGAGGCAATAGGGGAGATCGTGGTCACGGTGAACGAATAAAACGGCGCCAAACGTCTCTCGTCAGGCCGTGCTCTCTCCAATAATTCGCTTTCACCGAGGCAATAGGCGAGATCGTGGTCACGGTGAACGAATAAAAACGGCGCCAAACGTCTCTCGTCAGGCCGTGCTCTCTCCAATAATTCGCTTTCACCGAGGCAATAGGCGAGATCGTGGTCACGGTGAACGAATAAAACGGCGCCAAACGTCTCTCGTCAGGCCGTGCTCTCTCCAATAATTCGCTTTCACCGAGGCAATAGGCGAGATCGTGGTCACGGTGAACGAATAAAACGGCGCCAAACGTCTCTCGTCAGGCCGTGCTCTCTCCAATAATTCGCTTTCACCGAGGCAATAGGCGAGATCGTGGTCACGGTGAACGAATAAAACCGCGCCAAACGTCTCTCGTCAGGCCGTGCTCTCTCCAATAATTCGCTTTCACCGAGGCAATAGGCGAGATCGTGGTCACGGTGAACGAGTAAAACGGCGCCAAACGTCTCTCGTCAGGCCGTGCTCTCTTCAATAATTCGCTTTCACCGAGGCAATAGGCGAGATCGTGGTCACGGTGAACGAATAAAACGGCGCCAAACGTCTCTCGTCAGGCCGTGCTCTCTCCAATAATTCGCTTTCACCGAGGCAATAGGCGAGATCGTGGTCACGGTGAACGAATAAAACCGCGCCAAACGTCTCTCGTCAGGCCGTGCTCTCTCCAATAATTCGCTTTCACCGAGGCAATAGGCGAGATCGTGGTCACGGTGAACGAATAAAACGGCGCCAAACGTCTCTCGTCAGGCCGTGCTCTCTCCAATAATTCGCTTTCACCGAGGCAATAGGCGAGATCGTGGTCACGGTGAACGAATAAAACGGCGCCAAACGTCTCTCGTCAGGCCGTGCTCTCTCCAATAATTCGCTTTCACCGAGGCAATAGGCGAGATCGTGGTCACGGTGAAACGAATAAAACCGCGCCAAACGTCTCTCGTCAGGCCGTGCTCTCTCCAATAATTCGCTTTCACCGAAGCAATAGGCGAGATCGTGTTCAAGGTGAACGAGTAAAACGGCGCCAAACGTCTCTCGTCAGGCCGTGCTCTCTCCAATAATTCGCTTTCACCGAGGCAATAGGCGAGATCGTGGTCACGGTGAACGAATAAAACAGCGCCAAACGTCTCTCGTCAGGCCGTGCTCTCTCCAATAATTCGCTTTCACCGAGGCAATAGGCGAGATCGTGGTCACGGTGAACGAATAAAACGGCGCCGAACGTCTCTCGTCAGGCCGTGCTCTCTCCAATAATTCGCTTTCACCGAGGCAATAGGCGAGATCGTGGTCACGGTGAACGAGTAAAACGGCGCCAAACGTCTCTCGTCAGGCCGTGCTCTCTCCAATAATTCGCTTTCACCGAGGCAATAGGCGAGATCGTGGTCACGGTGAACGAATAAAACGGCGCCAAACGTCTCTCGTCAGGCCGTGCTCTCTCCAATAATTCGCTTTCCCCGAGGCAATAGGCGAGATCGTGGTCACGGTGAACGAATAAAACCGCGCCAAACGTCTCTCGTCAGGCCGTGCTCTCTCCAATAATTCGCTTTCACCGAGGCAATAGGCGAGATCGTGGTCACGGTGAACGAATAAAACGGCGCCAAACGTCTCTCGTCAGGCCGTGCTCTCTCCAATAATTCGCTTTCACCGAGGCAATAGGCGAGATCGTGGTCACGGTGAACGAATAAAACGGCGCCAAACGTCTCTCGTCAGGCCGTGCTCTCTCCAATAATTCGCTTTCACCGAGGCAATAGGCGAGATCGTGGTCACGGTGAACGAATAAAACCGCGCCAAACGTCTCTCGTCAGGCCGTGCTCTCTCCAATAATTCGCTTTCACCGAAGCAATAGGCGAGATCGTGTTCAAGGTGAACGAGTAAAACGGCGCCAAACGTCTCTCGTCAGGCCGTGCTCTCTCCAATAATTCGCTTTCACCGAGGCAATAGGCGAGATCGTGGTCACGGTGAACGAATAAAACGGCGCCAAACGTCTCTCGTCAGGCCGTGCTCTCTCCAATAATTCGCTTTCACCGAGGCAATAGGCGAGATCGTGGTCACGGTGAACGAATAAAACGGCGCCGAACGTCTCTCGTCAGGCCGTGCTCTCTCCAATAATTCGCTTTCACCGAGGCAATAGGCGAGATCGTGGTCACGGTGAACGAATAAAACGGCGCCAAACGTCTCTCGTCAGGCCGTGCTCTCTCCAATAATTCGCTTTCACCGAGGCAATAGGCGAGATCGTGGTCACGGTGAACGAATAAAACCGCGCCAAACGTCTCCCGTCAGGCCGTGCTCTCTCCAATAATTCGCTTTCACCGAGGCAATAGGGGAGATCGTGGTCACGGTGAACGAATAAAACGGCGCCAAACGTCTCTCGTCAGGCCGTGCTCTCTCCAATAATTCGCTTTCACCGAGGCAATAGGCGAGATCGTGGTCACGGTGAACGAATAAAACGGCGCCAAACGTCTCTCGTCAGGCCGTGCTCTCTCCAATAATTCGCTTTCACCGAGGCAATAGGCGAGATCGTGGTCACGGTGAACGAATAAAACGGCGCCAAACGTCTCTCGTCAGGCCGTGCTCTCTCCAATAATTCGCTTTCACCGAGGCAATAGGCGAGATCGTGGTCACGGTGAACGAATAAAACGGCGCCAAACGTCTCTCGTCAGGCCGTGCTCTCTCCAATAATTCGCTTTCACCGAGGCAATAGGCGAGATCGTGGTCACGGTGAACGAATAAAACCGCGCCAAACGTCTCTCGTCAGGCCGTGCTCTCTCCAATAATTCGCTTTCACCGAGGCAATAGGCGAGATCGTGGTCACGGTGAACGAGTAAAACGGCGCCAAACGTCTCTCGTCAGGCCGTGCTCTCTTCAATAATTCGCTTTCACCGAGGCAATAGGCGAGATCGTGGTCACGGTGAACGAATAAAACGGCGCCAAACGTCTCTCGTCAGGCCGTGCTCTCTCCAATAATTCGCTTTCACCGAGGCAATAGGCGAGATCGTGGTCACGGTGAACGAATAAAACCGCGCCAAACGTCTCTCGTCAGGCCGTGCTCTCTCCAATAATTCGCTTTCACCGAGGCAATAGGCGAGATCGTGGTCACGGTGAACGAATAAAACGGCGCCAAACGTCTCTCGTCAGGCCGTGCTCTCTCCAATAATTCGCTTTCACCGAGGCAATAGGCGAGATCGTGGTCACGGTGAACGAATAAAACGGCGCCAAACGTCTCTCGTCAGGCCGTGCTCTCTCCAATAATTCGCTTTCACCGAGGCAATAGGCGAGATCGTGGTCACGGTGAACGAATAAAACCGCGCCAAACGTCTCTCGTCAGGCCGTGCTCTCTCCAATAATTCGCTTTCACCGAAGCAATAGGCGAGATCGTGTTCAAGGTGAACGAGTAAAACGGCGCCAAACGTCTCTCGTCAGGCCGTGCTCTCTCCAATAATTCGCTTTCACCGAGGCAATAGGCGAGATCGTGGTCACGGTGAACGAATAAAACAGCGCCAAACGTCTCTCGTCAGGCCGTGCTCTCTCCAATAATTCGCTTTCACCGAGGCAATAGGCGAGATCGTGGTCACGGTGAACGAATAAAACGGCGCCGAACGTCTCTCGTCAGGCCGTGCTCTCTCCAATAATTCGCTTTCACCGAGGCAATAGGCGAGATCGTGGTCACGGTGAACGAATAAAACGGCGCCAAACGTCTCTCGTCAGGCCGTGCTCTCTCCAATAATTCGCTTTCACCGAGGCAATAGGCGAGATGGTGGTCACGGTGAACGAATAAAACCGCGCCAAACGTCTCCCGTCAGGCCGTGCTCTCTCCAATAATTCGCTTTCACCGAGGCAATAGGGGAGATCGTGGTCACGGTGAACGAATAAAACGGCGCCAAACGTCTCTCGTCAGGCCGTGCTCTCTCCAATAATTCGCTTTCACCGAGGCAATAGGCGAGATCGTGGTCACGGTGAACGAATAAAACGGCGCCAAACGTCTCTCGTCAGGCCGTGCTCTCTCCAATAATTCGCTTTCACCGAGGCAATAGGCGAGATCGTGGTCACGGTGAACGAATTAAACGGCGCCAAACGTCTCTCGTCAGGCCGTGCTCTCTCCAATAATTCGCTTTCACCGAGGCAATAGGCGAGATCGTGGTCACGGTGAACGAATAAAACCGCGCCGAACGTCTCTCGTCAGGCCATGCTCTCTCCAATAATTCGCTTTCACCGAGGCAATAGGCGAGATCGTGGTCACGGTGAACGAATAAAACCGCGCCAAACGTCTCTCGTCAGGCCGTGCTCTCTCCAATAATTCGCTTTCACCGAGGCAATAGGCGAGATCGTGGTCACGGTGAACGAATAAAACGGCGCCAAACGTCTCTCGTCAGGCCGTGCTCTCTCCAATAATTCGCTTTCACCGAGGCAATAGGCGAGATCGTGGTCACGGTGAACGAGTAAAACGGCGCCAAACGTCTCTCGTCAGGCCGTGCTCTCTCCAATAATTCGCTTTCACCGAGGCAATAGGCGAGATCGTGGTCACGGTGAACGAATAAAACGGCGCCAAACGTCTCTCGTCAGGCCGTGCTCTCTCCAATAATTCGCTTTCACCGAGGCAATAGGCGAGATCGTGGTCACGGTGAACGAATAAAACCGCGCCAAACGTCTCTCGTCAGGCCGTGCTCTCTCCAATAATTCGCTTTCACCGAGGCAATAGGCGAGATCGTGGTCACGGTGAACGAATAAAACGGCGCCAAACGTCTCTCGTCAGGCCGTGCTCTCTCCAATAATTCGCTTTCACCGAGGCAATAGGCGAGATCGTGGTCACGGTGAACGAATAAAACGGCGCCAAACGTCTCTCGTCAGGCCGTGCTCTCTCCAATAATTCGCTTTCACCGAGGCAATAGGCGAGATCGTGGTCACGGTGAACGAATAAAACCGCGCCAAACGTCTCTCGTCAGGCCGTGCTCTCTCCAATAATTCGCTTTCACCGAAGCAATAGGCGAGATCGTGTTCAAGGTGAACGACTAAAACGGCGCCAAACGTCTCTCGTCAGGCCGTGCTCTCTCCAATAATTTGCTTTCACCGAGGCAATAGGCGAGATCGTGGTCACGGTGAACGAATAAAACGGCGCCAAACGTCTCTCGTCAGGCCGTGCTCTCTCCAATAATTCGCTTTCACCGAGGCAATAGGCGAGATCGTGGTCACGGTGAACGAATAAAACGGCGCCGAACGTCTCTCGTCAGGCCGTGCTCTCTCCAATAATTCGCTTTCACCGAGGCAATAGGCGAGATCGTGGTCACGGTGAACGAATAAAACGGCGCCAAACGTCTCTCGTCAGGCCGTGCTCTCTCCAATAATTCGCTTTCACCGAGGCAATAGGCGAGATCGTGGTCACGGTGAACGAATAAAACCGCGCCAAACGTCTCTCGTCAGGCCGTGCTCTCTCCAATAATTCGCTTTCACCGAGGCAATAGGCGAGATCGTGGTCACGGTGAACGAATAAAACGGCGCCAAACGTCTCTCGTCAGGCCGTGCTCTCTCCAATAATTTCATTTCATTTCATTTTATTATACCTCAAAGGCACTTCTACCGAAGTGCATTACATGAGGGGGGATAAGAATACAAACTCACATAAAAACAAACAAAAGCAAAAGTAGATTCACAAACAAATACAAATAGTAATATTTGCCGAAAAATGGCTAGGGTTAAATCGCATCAGGATGCATAAAAAAGAAAACTAATGACTAGCTACCGACATAAACATTTAGACTAACGAAAAACACTTTTGAGGTGTGCCTTGCAAAGATCGCGGAATTTAGCTGGATTATTTTCGAGAGCAATAGCCTCAGGAAGAGAATTCCAGTTATTGATGGCTAGAGAGAGCGGGGAATTTTGAAATTTATTAGTTCTCGCAAATAGAGGGTTTATTTTCTGGCTGTGGTCACGACGTAAGGAGATGTGAGATGGAGGTTGGCAGTAATGGTTTCGGAATGACGAAGAGGAATAGTAGATTTTGTGGAACATGACAAGACGAGCAAGTTTAGTTCTTCCGGCCAGTGGGCAAAGGTCTAGATTTGTTTTAAGTGCGGTTACGCTTGATGTCCGTGAGTAGTCATGAGATATGAAGCGAGATGCTTTATTCTGAACTGATTCAAGTTTGTTAATAAGGTAAGCTTGATGCGGCCACCAAATAAAGTTGGCATAGTCCAATTTAGCCCTCACAAAGGATTTATAGGCTGTTAGTTTAACACAATGCGGGGTACTGTGAAGGTTACGTTTGATATATCCTAGAGATTTACAAGCACTAGAAACTACAGTGTTAATGTGGGTATTCCAGGTTAGGTCGTCTGAAAATGTTACACCTAAATATTTGTAGCTGGACACTTTTTCGAGAGGCAGAGTTTGTAATGTATAATTTCGTATTGCAGGCGTTCGTTGGCCAGTGAATGTTAATAGTTTACTCTTGGTGACATTAACTTTCATCTGCCATGTGTTACACCATAGTGAAAACATATTTAAATCCTGCTGCAATATTAAAGACTCTTCAGGTTTAGTAATACGACGATAAATAACACAATCATCTGCGAAAAGCCTTATGGAAGATGTTATATGGAGAGGAAGGTCATTAATATAGATAAGAAATAAAAGCGGACCCAAAACGCTGCCCTGCGGAACACCTGATATTACGGGAAGGCTAGGTGATTTGTCCTGCCCCAGGTGGACAGCCTGGTTACGGTTACTTAAGAATTGAGCGATCCAGTGGATAATAGAAGGGTGAATGTTTAGTTTTGAAAGTTTATATAGGAGACGTTGGTGAGGAACCGTGTCGAATGCTTTTGAGAAATCAATGAAGATGGCGTCAGTAGGGTGAGACGAGTGGAAGTTGTTATGTAGATCAGTAACGAACTCAAAAAGTTGGGTTTCGCATGAATATCCCTTCCTGAAGCCATGCTGACTATTACATATTAATTGATGTTCTGACATATAGTTCATAATGTGGGAGTAGATGACATGTTCCATAATCTTGCAAGGCACACTAGTTAGTGATATGGGTCTATAATTTGATGAGTCGTTTTTATTGCCGGTCTTAAAAATGGGTAAAACTCTCCCGAATCTCCAGTCTGCGGGAAGGGAAGTTAAGTCGAGCGATTGTTGGAACAAGCGACACAAAAGGCGACAGGATATGTTCTTTGTTAATTTGAGAAGTTTAGGACAGATTTCGTCATCACCAGGACCTGAACTTCGGGAGAGCCTTTCTATCACACTCAAAATGCCATAGGGGTTAAAAGTGATAGGTTCACAGTAGACGTTAATTGGTTTACATATTTGATCACTGGGTACAGGTAATTGTTCTAAGGTAAATACGGATGCAAAGTAGTTATTAAAGACGGTAGCTGATTCAAGGTTCGTTAGCACTTCGTTGTGTTCGTTGCACAATTTAGGAAGCGAATCATCTTTTCTCGGACATATACTTTTCCAAAATTTTTGGGGACTGTTTATTAATAAGTTAAGTAGGTCTTGCTTGTAATATTTATCCTTTGCCTTCTTGATGTTACTTTTAAACTCTTTACAGCAGTCATTATACTTAGTGAAGTCAGACGCAAGGTTTGTAATTTTTGCTTTGACATAAAGACGTTTCTTTTTGTTATTTATTTTCCTAAGGATATTTGTAAACCATGGTTGATCAGCACTCGTCCTTAAAACCATCTGAGGTACAAAATCAGACTTTATACGCCTAAATTCATTTTTGAGCATTTCCCAGTTGCGCTCGACTGTTCTTTCGCTAAAATGCAGCTCGTATTCCGAAGCAAACAGCTCAAAGGACTCGTTTAGAGCGTTTTCATTAACTCTACTGTAGACGTTTATGGTTTTAGGGGTTATTTTTTTACCTATTACTGGCAGAGACATTTCTACTAGGACTGTGTTATGGTCGCTGATTTTCTCAAGAATACGAACCGATTTTACATTTTCTGCACTCGAGGTAAAAACAAGATCCAACACAGAATTATTTCTTGTGGGTTCCAATACAGTTTGAGTTAAACCGTAGCTATTCATCAAGTCAACAAAACTGGACACTTCTGAATGGGCCACCCAAGAGTTTATTTCTTCCTCTTTCCAGTTGACCCCGGGGTAATTAAAATCGCCGCCAAAAATAACAGTACTACTGGGAAATAAAGAAAAAATTTGCTCCATGCAAGCGTGCAGCTTCGTAACAAAAGTACTATCTCGGCCTGGAGGGCGATAGCAGGCGCCAACAATGATGGGCAACGAAGGGTGACTCAAGCGTACCCACAAAATTTCTAGTTCACTATCTAAAGATATAAGGGAAGCATCCATCATTTTGCTGATAGCGATAAGAATGCCGCCACCACGGGAATGTGTGCGGTCTTTTCGAAATAGATGAAATGATTGATTAAAAAATAATTCGCCATCGTTTATCTCCGGATATAGCCACGTTTCTGTCCCGATAACAATTTTTGCGTCAGTGTCATTCACAGTTGACAAAAAAATATCTTGTTTAGGTAAAAAACTACGAAAATTCGCCACGAGCACTCCGAGATCAACACACTCATGTCTAGATGTTTTATCAGGTTGTCAAGTAGTCGCCAAATTTGTGGTTTGGAAGTTGTTAAGCAAAATAATCTCGTCACTGTCGGAACAGTATGAATATTGCTTGCCATCAGCATAAAGTTTGTCGTACACGAGTTTCACTTTAATGTTTTTTTCTCTGAACTGCTTACTAAAGTGCCACAATTTGCTCCGGTGGAAGCAAACCCTAGCAGTAAAGTCCTCCGAGATAGACACCTTCAATGAAGTTAAATGCTTCAGTTTACTGGCGTTATTCAGCACGTTTTGTCTATTCCTGTAGTCTAAGAAGCGCACTACAATCGGTCGAGCAGATACCCCGCGCTTTTGGCCGACGCGATGTGCACGTTCTATCTCCCCAGTCTCTATACCCAGATGGTTATTAACGAATTCTTTTATGAGGCAAGCCGTTTCTTCCCACGTCTCCTTTTGTTTCTCTGGGATGCCCCTAAATAACAAGTTGTTCCGCCTCATTCTGTTGTTGAGGTCGTCGATACCAGCGTCAAGGGCGTCTATTTTATCATGCGAGTGACAGACTTCTCTTTGAACTTCGTGCACGGAAGATTCGACCACGGCAAGCCTTTCCTTAATTCCGTTTATTTCCTGCATTTGCTTCTCGAGAGTAGCTACCTTCTGCTTTAGTTCGTCGATCCCTGAACTGATGCCGCTCAGTCTTTCGCGTGTTTCGTTTTGATACTTGTCATTGGTCGACGCCAGGTTTTCAATTAGTTTGCTCAATTTTTCCACATCAGTAGGGCCAGGGTTGAGCTCGACGTCTCCGCAAAGCAGCAATAACGCGTCAAGGAAAAGAAGGCAGCCATCATGGGGTAACGAAAGTAAACAATTGAACACAAAGGTTACAGCGCCGCAACAAAGGGTTAGTAGACGCTTTAGGTCGATGGGGCACGACACCTCTAAGAGCAGTATGTTATTGGAACGATAACATTTCGCGTATTTCAAGTAACAAACCTGTGGTATGAACTGCGTTAGATTCGGCATGGTTGTGTCGTGCCCCGATGCTTGCAAGGGTGGTAGATCCTTTTGTAGACAACAGCCAGTCGACGGAAACGGAAGCGTTCCCCGGTGCGCCCCCGTGCGGAAGTCATCGATGTTGTACCACGTCACAGATGACGCAGCCGTGGATTCCTCCCGGGTAGTTCCAGTGAGACCAATCACGTGGGTGACGTCCGCGCCAAAGGCAATCGGTGAAGCTGTTGGTGCAGCGATGACGAGCAGCAGCACCTGTGGTATGAACTGCGTTAGATTCGGCATGGTTGTGTCGTGCCCCGATGCTTGCAAGGGTGGTAGATCCTTTTGTAGACAACAGCCAGTTGTTCGCTTTCACCGAGGCAATAGGCGAGATCGTGGTCACGGTGAACGAATAAAACCGCGCCAAACGTCTCTCGTCAGGCCGTGCTCTCTCCAATAATTCGCTTTCACCGAGGCAATAGGCGAGATCGTGGTCACGGTGAACGAATAAAACGGCGCCAAACGTCTCTCGTCAGGCCGTGCTCTCTCCAATAATTCGCTTTCACCGAGGCAATAGGCGAGATCGTGGTCACGGTGAACGAATAAAACCGCGCCGAACGTGTCTCGTCAGGCCGTGCTCTCTCCAATAATTCGCTTTCACCGAGGCAATAGGCGAGATCGTGGTCACGGTGAACGAATAAAACGGCGCCAAACGTCTCTCGTCAGGCCGTGCTCTCTCCAATAATTCGCTTTCACCGAGGCAATAGGCGAGATCGTGGTCACGGTGAACGAATAAAACGGCGCCGAACGTCTCTCGTCAGGCCGTGCTCTCTCCAATAATTCGCTTTCACCGAGGCAATAGGCGAGATCGTGGTCACGGTGAACGAATAAAACCGCGCCAAACGTCTCTCGTCAGGCCGTGGTGTCTCCAATAATTCGCTTTCACCGAGGCAATAGCCGAGATCGTGGTCACGGTGAACGAATAAAACCGCGCCGAACGTCTCTCGTCAGGCCGTGCTCTCTCCAATAATTCGCTTTCACCGAGGCAATAGCCGAGATCGTGGTCACGGTGAACGAATAAAACGGCGCCAAACGTCTCTCGTCAGGCCGTGCTCTCTCCAATAATTCGCTTTCACCGAGGCAATAGCCGAGATCGTGGTCACGGTGAACGAATAAAACGGCGCCAAACGTCTCTCGTCAGGCCGTGCTCTCTCCAATAATTCGCTTTCACCGAGGCAATAGCCGAGATCGTGGTCACGGTGAACGAATAAAACGGCGCCAAACGTCTCTCGTCAGGCCGTGCTCTCTCCAGTAATTCGCTTTCACCGAGGCAATAGCCGAGATCGTGGTCACGGTGAACGAATAAAACGGCGCCAAACGTCTCTCGACAGGCCGTGCTCTCTCCAATAATTCGCTTTCACCGAGGCAATAGGCGAGATCGTGGTCACGGTGAACGAATAAAACGGCGCCAAACGTCTCTCGTCAGGCCGTGCTCTCTCCAATAATTCGCTTTCACCGAGGCAATAGCCGAGATCGTGGTCACGGTGAACGAATAAAACGGCGCCAAACGTCTCTCGTCAGGCCGTGCTCTCTCCAATAATTCGCTTTCACCGAGGCAATAGCCGAGATCGGTGGTCACGGTGAACGAATAAAACGGCGCCAAACGTCTCTCGTCAGCCCGTGCTCTCTCCAATAATTCGCTTTCACCGAGGCAATAGGCGAGATCGTGGTCACGGTGAACGAATAAAACGGCGCCAAACGTCTCTCGTCAGGCCGTGCTCTCTCCAATAATTCGCTTTCACCGAGGCAATAGCCGAGATCGTGGTCACGGTGAACGAATAAAACGGCGCCAAACGTCTCTCGTCAGGCCGTGCTCTCTCCAATAATTCGCTTTCACCGAGGCAATAGCCGAGATCGTGGTCACGGTGAACGAATAAAACGGCGCCAAACGTCTCTCGTCAGGCCGTGCTCTCTCCAATAATTCGCTTTCACCGAGGCAATAGGCGAGATCGTGGTCACGGTGAACGAATAAAACGGCGCCAAACGTCTCTCGTCAGGCCGTGCTCTCTCCAATAATTCGCTTTCACCGAGGCAATAGCCGAGATCGTATTCACGGTGAACGAATAAAACGGCGCCAAACGTCTCTCGTCAGGCCGTGCTCTCTCCAATAATTCGCTTTCACCGAGGCAATAGCCGAGATCGTGGTCACGGTGAACGAATAAAACGGCGCCAAACGTCTCTCGTCAGGCCGTGCTCTCTCCAATAATTCGCTTTCACCGAGGCAATAGGCGAGATCGTGGTCACGGTGAACGAATAAAACGGCGCCAAACGTCTCTCGTCAGGCCGTGCTCTCTCCAATAATTCGCTTTCACCGAGGCAATAGCCGAGATCGTGGTCACGGTGAACGAATAAAACGGCGCCAAACGTCTCTCGTCAGGCCGTGCTCTCTCCAATAATTCGCTTTCACCGAGGCAATAGCCGAGATCGTGGTCACGGTGAACGAATAAAACGGCGCCAAACGTCTCTCGTCAGGCCGTGCTCTCTCCAATAATTCGCTTTCACCGAGGCAATAGCCAAGATCGTGGTCACGGTGAACGAATAAAACCGCGCCGAACGTCTCTCGTCAGGCCGTGCTCTCTCCAATAATTCGCTTTCACCGAGGCAATAGCCGAGATCGTGGTCACGGTGAACGAATAAAACCGCGCCGAACGTCCCTCGTCATGCCGTGCTCTCTCCAATAATTCGCTTTCACCGAGGCAATAGCCGAGATCGTGGTCATGGTGAACGAATAAAACGGCGCCAAACGTCTCTCGTCAGGCCGTGCTCTCTCCAATAATTCGCTTTCACCGAGGCAATAGCCGAGATCGTGGTCACGGTGAACGAATAAAACCGCGCCGAACGTCGCTCGTCAGGCCGTGCTCTCTCCAATAATTCGCTTTCACCGAGGCAATAGCCGAGATCGTGGTCACGGTGAACGAATAAAACCGCGCCGAACGTCTCTCGTCAGGCCGTGCTCTCTCCAATAATTCGCTTTCACCGAGGCAATAGCCGAGATTGTGGTCACGGTGAACGAATAAAACCGCGCCGAACGTCTCTCGTCAGGCCGTGCTCTCTCCAATAATTCGCTTTCACCGAGGCAATAGCCGAGATCGTGGTCACGGTGAACGAATAAAACCGCGCCGAACGTCCTCTCGTCAGGCCGTGGTGTCTCCAATAATTCGCTTTCACCGAGGCAATAGCCGAGATCGTGGTCACGGTGAACGAATAAAACCGCGCCGAACGTCTCTCGTCAGGCCGTGCTCTCTCCAATAATTCGCTTTCACCGAGGCAATAGCCGAGATCGTGGTCACGGTGAACGAATAAAACGGCGCCAAACGTCTCTCGTCAGGCCGTGCTCTCTCCAATAATTCGCTTTCACCGAGGCAATAGCCGAGATCGTGGTCACGGTGAACGAATAAAACGGCGCCAAACGTCTCTCGTCAGGCCGTGCTCTCTCCAATAATTCGCTTTCACCGAGAAAATAGCCGAGATCGTGGTCACGGTGAACAAATAAAAACGGCGCCAAACGTCTCTCGTCAGGCCGTGCTCTCTCCAGTAATTCGCTTTCACCGAGGCAATAGCCGAGATCGTGGTCACGGTGAACGAATAAAACGGCGCCAAACGTCTCTCGACAGGCCGTGCTCTCTCCAATAATTCGCTTTCACCGAGGCAATAGGCGAGATCGTGGTCACGGTGAACGAATAAAACGGCGCCAAACGTCTCTCGTCAGGCCGTGCTCTCTCCAATAATTCGCTTTCACCGAGGCAATAGCCGAGATCGTGGTCACGGTGAACGAATAAAACGGCGCCAAACGTCTCTCGTCAGGCCGTGCTCTCTCCAATAATTCGCTTTCACCGAGGCAATAGCCGAGATCGTGGTCACGGTGAACGAATAAAACGGCGCCAAACGTCTCTCGTCAGCCCGTGCTCTCTCCAATAATTCGCTTTCACCGAGGCAATAGGCGAGATCGTGGTCACGGTGAACGAATAAAACGGCGCCAAACGTCTCTCGTCAGGCCGTGCTCTCTCCAATAATTCGCTTTCACCGAGGCAATAGCCGAGATCGTGGTCACGGTGAACGAATAAAAACGGCGCCAAACGTCTCTCGTCAGGCCGTGCTCTCTCCAATAATTCGCTTTCACCGAGGCAATAGCCGAGATCGTGGGTCACGGTTGAACGAATAAAACGGCGCCAAACGTCTCTCGTCAGGCCGTGCTCTCTCCAATAATTCGCTTTCACCGAGGCAATAGGCGAGATCGTGGTCACGGTGAACGAATAAAACGGCGCCAAACGTCTCTCGTCAGGCCGTGCTCTCTCCAATAATTCGCTTTCACCGAGGCAATAGCCGAGATCGTATTCACGGTGAACGAATAAAACGGCGCCAAACGTCTCTCGTCAGGCCGTGCTCTCTCCAATAATTCGCTTTCACCGAGGCAATAGCCGAGATCGTGGTCACGGTGAACGAATAAAACGGCGCCAAACGTCTCTCGTCAGGCCGTGCTCTCTCCAATAATTCGCTTTCACCGAGGCAATAGGCGAGATCGTGGTCACGGTGAACGAATAAAACGGCGCCAAACATCTCTCGTCAGGCCGTGCTCTCTCCAATAATTCGCTTTCACCGAGGCAATAGCCGAGATCGTGGTCACGGTGAACGAATAAAACGGCGCCAAACGTCTCTCGTCAGGCCGTGCTCTCTCCAATAATTCGCTTTCACCGAGGCAATAGCCGAGATCGTGGTCACGGTGAACGAATAAAACGGCGCCAAACGTCTCTCGTCAGGCCGTGCTCTCTCCAATAATTCGCTTTCACCGAGGCAATAGCCAAGATCGTGGTCACGGTGAACGAATAAAACCGCGCCGAACGTCTCTCGTCAGGCCGTGCTCTCTCCAATAATTCGCTTTCACCGAGGCAATAGCCGAGATCGTGGTCACGGTGAACGAATAAAACGGCGCCAAACGTCTCTCGTCAGGCCGTGCTCTCTCCAATAATTCGCTTTGACCGAGGCAATAGCCGAGATCGTGGTCACGGTGAACGAATAAAACCGCGCCGAACGTCTCTCGTCAGGCCGTGCTCTCTCCAATAATTCGCTTTCACCGAGGCAATAGCCGAGATCGTGGTCACGGTGAACGAATAAAACCGCGCCGAACGTCTCTCGTCAGGCCGTGCTCTCTCCAATAATTCGCTTTCACCGAGGCAATAGCCGAGATCGTGGTCACGGTGAACGAATAAAACCGCGCCGAACGTCGCTCGTCAGGCCGTGCTCTCTCCAATAATTCGCTTTCACCGAGGCAATAGCCGAGATCGTGGTCACGGTGAACGAATAAAACCGCGCCGAACGTCTCTCGTCAGGCCGTGCTCTCTCCAATAATTCGCTTTCACCGAGGCAATAGCCGAGATCGTGGTCACGGTGAACGAATAAAACCGCGCCGAACGTCTCTCGTCAGGCCGTGCTCTCTCCAATAATTCGCTTTCACCGAGGCAATAGCCGAGATCGTGGTCACGGTGAACGAATAATACCGCGCCGAACGTCTCTCGTCAGGCCGTGCTCTCTCCAATAATTCGCTTTCACCGAGGCAATAGCCGAGATCGTGGTCACGGTGAACGAATAAAACCGCGCCGAACGTCTCTCGTCAGGCCGTGCTCTCTCCAATAATTCGCTTTCACCGAGGCAATAGCCGAGATCGTGGTCACGGTGAACGAATAAAACCGCGCCGAACGTCTCTCGTCAGGCCGTGCTCTCTCCAATAATTCGCTTTCACCGAGGCAATAGCCGAGATCGTGGTCACGGTGAACGAATAAAACCGCGCCGAACGTCTCTCGTCAGGCCGTGCTCTCTCCAATAATTCGCTTTCACCGAGGCAATAGCCGAGATCGTGGTCACGGTGAACGAATAAAACCGCGCCGAACGTCTCTCGTCAGGCCGTGCTCTCTCCAATAATTCGCTTTCACCGAGGCAATAGCCGAGATCGTGGTCACGGTGAACGAATAAAACCGCGCCGAACGTCTCTCGTCAGGCTGTGCTCTCTCCAATAATTCGCTTTCAGGCAATAGCCGAGATCGTGGTCACGGTGAACGAATAAAACCGCGCCAAACGTCTCTCGTCAGGCCGTGCTCTCTCCAATAATTCGCTTTCACCGAGGCAATAGCCGAGATCGTGGTCACGGTGAACGAATAAAACCGCGCCAAACGTCTCTCGTCAGGCCGTGCTCTCTTCAATAATTCGCTTTCACCGAGGCAATAGCCGAGATCGTGGTCACGGTGAACGAATAAAACGGCGCCAAACGTCTCTCGTCAGGCCGTGCTCTCTCCAATAATTCGCTTTCACCGAGGCAATAGCCGAGATCGTGGTCACGGTGAACGAATAAAACCGCGCCGAACGTCTCTCGTCAGGCCGTGCTCTCCAATAATTCGCTTTCACCGAGGCAATAGCCGAGATCGCGGTCACGGTGAACGAATAAAACCGCGCCGAACGTCTCTCGTCAGGCCGTGCTCTCTCCAATAATTCGCTTTCACCGAGGCAATAGCCGAGATCGTGGTCACGGTGAACGAATAAAACCGCGCCGAACGTCTCTCGTCAGCCGTGCTCTCTCCAATAATTCGCTTTCACCGAGGCAATAGCCGAGATCGTGGTCACGGTGAACGAATAAAACCGCGCCGAACGTCTCTCGTCAGGCCGTGCTCTCTCCAATAATTCGCTTTCACCGAGGCAATAGGCCGAGATCGTGGTCACGGTGAACGAATAAAACCGCGCCGAACGTCTCTCGTCAGGCCGTGCTCTCTCCAATAATTCGCTTTCACCGAGGCAATAGCCGAGATCGTGGTCACGTGAACGAATAAAACCGCGCCGAACGTCTCTCGTCAGGCAGTGCTCTCTCCAATAATTCGCTTTCACCGAGGCAATAGCCGAGATCGTGGTCACGGTGAACGAATAAAACCGCGCCGAACGTCTCTCGTCAGGCCGTGCTCTCTCCAATAATTCGCTTTCACCGAGGCAATAGGCGAGATCGTGGTCACGGTGAACGAATAAAACGGCGCCAAACGTCTCTCGTCAGGCCGTGCTCTCTCCAATAATTCGCTTTCACCGAGGCAATAGCCGAGATCGTGGTCACGGTGAACGAATAAAACCGCGCCGAACGTCTCTCGTCAGGCCGTGCTCTCTCCAATAATTCGCTTTCACCGAGGCAATAGCCGAGATCGTGGTCACGGTGAACGAATAAAACGGCGCCAAACGTCTCTCGTCAGGCCGTGCTCTCTCCAATAATTCGCTTTCACCGAGGCAATAGCCGAGATCGTGGTCACGGTGAACGAATAAAACGGCGCCAAACGTCTCTCGTCAGGCCGTGCTCTCTCCAATAATTCGCTTTCACCGAGGCAATAGCCGAGATCGTGGTCACGGTGAACGAATAAAACGGCGCCAAACGTCTCTCGTCAGGCCGTGCTCTCTCCAATAATTCGCTTTCACCGAGGCAATAGCCGAGATCGGGGTCACGGTGAACGAATAAAACGGCGCCAAACGTCTCTCGTCAGGCCGTGCTCTCTCCAATAATTCGCTTTCACCGAGGCAATAGCCGAGATCGTGGTCACGGTGAACGAATAAAACGGCGCCGAACGTCTCTCGTCAGGCCGTGCTCTCTCCAATAATTCGCTTTCACCGAGGCAATAGCCGAGATCGTGGTCACGGTGAACGAATAAAACCTCGCCAAACGACTCTCGTCAGGCCGTGCTCTCTCCAATAATTCGCTTTCACCGAGGCAATAGCCGAGATCGTGGTCACGGTGAACGAATAAACCGCGCCAAACGTCCTCTCGTCAGGCCGTGCTCTCTCCAATAATTCGCTTACACCGAGGCAATACCCAAGATTGTGGTCACGGTGAACGAATAAAACGGCGCCAAACGTCTCTCGTCAGGCCGTGCTCTCTCCAATAATTCGCTTTCACCGAGGCAATAGCCGAGATCGTGGTCACGGTGAACGAATAAAACGGCGCCAAACGTCTCTCGTCAGGCCGTGCTCTCTCCAATATTTCGCTTTCACCGAGGCAATAGCCGAGATCGTGGTCACGGTGAACGAATAAAACGGCGCCAAACGTCTCTCGTCAGGCCGTGCTTTCTCCAATAATTCGCGTTCACCGAGGCAATAGCCGAGATCGTGGTCACGGTGAACGAATAAAACGGCGCCAAACGTCTCTCGTCAGGCCGTGCTCTCTCCAATAATTCGCTTTCACCGAGGCAATAGCCGAGATCGTGGTCACGGTGAACGAATAAAACGGCGCCAAACGTCTCTCGTCAGGCCGTGCTCTCTCCAATAATTCGCTTTCACCGAGGCAATAGCCGAGATCGTGGTCACGGTGAACGAATAAAACGGCGCCAAACGTCTCTCGTCAGGACGTGCTCTCTCCAATAATTCGCTTTCACCGAGGCAATAGCCGAGATCGTGGTCACGGTGAACGAATAAAACGGCGCCAAACGTCTCTCGTCAGGCCGTGCTCTCTCCAATAATTCGCTTTCACCGAGGCAATAGCCGAGATCGTGGTCACGGTGAACGAATAAAACGGCGCCAAACGTCTCTCGTCAGGCCGTGCTCTCTCCAATAATTCGCTTTCACCGAGGCAATAGCCGAGATCGTGGTCACGGTGAACGAATAAAACGGCGCCAAACGTCTCTCGTCAGGCCGTGCTCTCTCCATTAATTCGCTTTCACCGAGGCAATAGGCGAGATCGTGGTCACGGTGAACGAATAAAACGGCGCCAAACGTCTCTCGTCAGGCCGTGCTCTCTCCAATAATTCGCTTTCACCGAGGCAATAGGCGAGATCGTGGTCACGGTGAACGAATAAAACGGCGCCAAACGTCTCTCGTCAGGCCGTGCTCTCTCCAATAATTCGCTTTCACCGAGGCAATAGCCGAGATCGTGGTCATGGTGAACGAATAAAACGGCGCAAACGTTTCTCGTCAGCCCGTGCTCTCTCCAATAATTCGCTTTCACCGAGGCAATAGGCGAGATCGTGGTCACGGTGAACGAATAAAACGGCGCCAAACGTCTCTCGTCAGGCCGTGCTCTCTCCAATAATTCGCTTTCACCGAGGCAATAGCCGAGATCGTGGTCACGGTGAACGAATAAAACGGCGCCAAACGTCTCTCGTCAGGCCGTGCTCTCTCCAATAATTCGCATTCACCGAGGCAATAGCCGAGATCGTGGTCACGGTGAACGAATAAAACGGCGCCAAACGTCTCTCGTCAGGCCGTGCTCTCTCCAATAATTCGCTTTCACCGAGGCAATAGCCGAGATCGTGGTCACGGTGAACGAATAAAACGGCGCCAAACGTCTCTCGTCAGGCCGTGCTCTCTCCAATATTTCGCTTTCACCGAGGCAATAGCCGAGATCGTGGTCACGGTGAACGAATAAAACCGCGCCGAACGTCTCTCGTCAGGCCGTGCTCTCTCCAATAATTCGCTTTCACCGAGGCAATAGCCGAGATCGTGGTCACGGTGAACGAATAAAACGGCGCCAAAACGTCTCTCGTCAGGCCGTGCTCTCTCAATAATTCGCTTTTACCGAGGCAGTAGGCCAGATCGTGGTCACGGTGAACGAATAAAACGGCGCCAAACGTCTCTCGTCAGGCCGTGCTCTCTCCAATAATTCGCTTTCACCCAGGCAATAGCCGAGATCGTGGTCACGGTGAACGAATAAAACGGCCAAACGTCTCTCGTCAGGCCGTGCTCTCTCAATAATTCGCTTTCACCGAGGCAATAGCCGAGATCGTGGTCACGGTGAACGAATAAAACCGCGCCGAACGTCTCTCGTCAGGCCGTGCTCTCTCCAATAATTCGCTTTCACCGAGGCAATAGCGAGATCGTGGTCACGGTGAACGAATAAAACCGCGCCGAACGTCTCTCGTCAGGCCGTGCTCTCTCCAATAATTCGCTTTCACTATGGCAATAGCCGAGATCGTGGTCACGGTGAACGAATAAAACGGCGCCAAACGTCTCTCGTCAGGCCGTGCTCTCTCCAATAATTCGCTTTCACCGAGGCAATAGCCGAGATCGTGGTCACGGTGAACGAATAAAACCGCGCCGAACGTCTCTCGTCAGGCCGTGCTCTCTCAATAATTCGCTTTCACCGAGGCAATAGCCGAGATCGTGGTCACGGTGAACGAATAAAACCGCGCCAAACGTCTCTCGTCAGGCCGTGCTCTCTCCAATAATTCGCTTTCACCGAGGCAATAGCCGAGAGCGTGGTCACGGTGAACGAATAAAACGGCGCCAAACGTCTCTCGTCAGGCCGTGCTCCTCTCCAATAATTCACTTTCACCGAGGCAATAGCCGAGATCGTGGTCACGGTGAACGAATAAAACGGCGCCAAACGTCTCTCGTCAGGCCGTGCTCTCTCCAATAATTCGCTTTCACCGAGGCAATAGCCGAGATCGTGGTCACGGTGAACGAATAAAACCGCGCCAACGTCTCTCGTCAGGCCGTGCTCTCTCCAATATTCGCTTTCACCGAGGCAATAGCCGAGATCGTGGTCACGGTGAACGAATAAAACGGCGCCAAACGTCTCTCGTCAGGCCGTGCTCTCCAATAATTCGCTTTCACCGAGGCAATAGCCGAGATCGTGGTCACGGTGAACGAATAAAACGGCGCCAAACGTCTCTCGTCAGGCCGTGCTCTCTCCAATAATTCGCTTTCACCGAGGCAATAGCCGAGATCGTGGTCACGGTGAACGAATAAAACGGCGCCAAACGTCTCTCGTCAGGCCGTGCTCTCCCCAATAATTCGCTTTCATCCGAGGCAATAGCCGAGATCGTGGTCAGGGTGAACGAATAAAACCGCGCCAAACGTCTCTCGTCAGGCCGTGCTCTCTCCAATAATTCGCTTTCACCGAGGCAATAGCCGAGATCGTGGTCACGGTGAACGAATAAAACGGCGCCAAACGTCTCGTCAGGCCGTGCTCTCTCCAATAATTCGCTTTCACCGAGGCAATAGCCGAGATCGTGGTCACGGTGAACGAATAAAACGGCGCCAAACGTCTCTCGTCAGGCCGTGCTCTCTCCAATAATTCGCTTTCACCGAGGCAATAGCCGAGATCGTGGTCACGGTGAACGAATAAAACGGCGCCAAACGTCTCTCGTCAGGCCGTGCTCTCTCCAATAATTCGCTTTCACCGAGGCAATAGCCCAGATCGTGGTCACGGTGAACGAATAAAACGGCGCCAAACGTCTCTCGTCAGGCCGTGCTCTCTCCAATAATTCGCTTTCACCGAGGCAATAGCCGAGATCGGGGTCACGGTGAACGAATAAAACGGCGCCAAACGTCTCTCGTCAGGCCGTGCTCTCTCCAATAATTCGCTTTCACCGAGGCAATAGCCGAGATCGTGGTCACGGTGAACGAATAAAACGGCGCCGAACGTCTCTCGTCAGGCCGTGCTCTCTCCAATAATTCGCTTTCACCGAGGCAATAGCCGAGATCGTGGTCACGGTGAACGAATAAAACCTCGCCAAACGACTCTCGTCAGGCCGTGCTCTCTCCAATAATTCGCTTTCACCGAGGCAATAGCCGAGATCGTGTCACGGTGAACGAATAAAACCGCGCCAAACGTCTCTCGGTCAGGCCGTGCTCTCTCCAATAATTCGCTTACACCGAGGCAATACCCAAGATTGTGGTCACGGTGAACGAATAAAACGGCGCCAAACGTCCTCTCGTCAGGCCGTGCTCTCTCCAATAATTCGCTTTCACCGAGGCAATAGCCGAGATCGTGGTCACGGTGAACGAATAAAACGGCGCCAAACGTCTCTCGTCAGGCCGTGCTCTCTCCAATATTTCGCTTTCACCGAGGCAATAGCCGAGATCGTGGTCACGGTGACGAATAAAACGGCGCCAAACGTCTCTCGTCAGGCCGTGCTTTCTCCAATAATTCGCGTTCACCGAGGCAATAGCCGAGATCGTGGTCACGGTGAACGAATAAAACGGCGCCAAACGTCTCTCGTCAGGCCGTGCTCTCTCAATAATTCGCTTTCACCGAGGCAATAGCCGAGATCGTGGTCACGGTGAACGAATAAAACGGCGCCAAACGTCTCTCGTCAGGCCGTGCTCTCTCCAATAATTCGCTTTCACCGAGGCAATAGCCGAGATCGTGGTCACGGTGAACGAATAAAACGGCGCCAAACGTCTCTCGTCAGGGCCGTGCTCTCTCCAATAATTCGCTTTCACCGAGGCAATAGCCGAGATCGTGGTCACGGTGAAACGAATAAAACGGCGCCAAACGTCTCTCGTCAGGCCGTGCTCTCTCCAATATTCGCTTTCACCGAGGCAATAGCCGAGATCATGGTCACGGTGAACGAATAAAACGGCGCCAAACGTCTTTTGTCAGGCCGTGCTCTCTCCATTAATTCGCTTTCACCGAGGCAATAGGCGAGATCGTGGTCACGGTGAACGAATAAAACGGCGCCAAACGTCTCTCGTCAGGCCGTGCTCTCTCCAATAATTCGCTTTCACCGAGGCAATAGGCGAGATCGTGGTCACGGTGAACGAATAAAACGGCGCCCAAACGTCTCTCGTCAGGCCGTGCTCTCTCCAATAATTCGCTTTCACCGAGGCAATAGCCGAGATCGTGGTCATGGTGAACGAATAAAACGGCGCCAAACGTCTCTCGTCAGCCCGTGCTCTCTCCAATAATTCGCTTTCACCGAGGCAATAGGCGAGATCGTGGTCACGGTGAACGAATAAAACGGCGCCAAACGTCTCTCGTCAGGCCGTGCTCTCTCCAATAATTCGCTTTCACCGAGGCAATAGGCGAGATCGTGGACACGGTGAACGAATAAAACGGCGCCAAACGTCTCTCGTCAGGCCGTGCTCTCTCCAATAATTCGCTTTCACCGAGGCAATAGCCGAGATCGTGGTCACGGTGAACGAATAAAAACGGCGCCAAACGTCTCTCGTCAGGCCGTGCTCTCTCCAATAATTCGCTTTCACCGAGGCAATAGCCGAGATCGTGGTCACGGTGGACGAAATTAAAACGGCGCCAAACGTCTCTCGTCAGGCCGTGCTCTCTCCAATAATTCGCTTTCACCGAGGCAATAGCCGAGATCGTGGTCACGGTGAACGAATAAAACGGCGCCAAACGTCTCTCGTCAGGCCGTGCTCTCTCCAATAATTCGCTTTCACCGAGGCAATAGGCGAGATCGTGGTCACGGTGAACGAATAAAACGGCGCCAAACGTCTCTCGTCAGGCCGTGCTCTCTCTAATAATTCGCTTTCACCGAGGCAATAGGCGAGATCGTGGTCACGGTGAACGAATAAAACGGCGCCAAACGTCTCTCGTCAGGCCGTGCTCTCTCCAATAATTCGCTTTCACCGAGGCAATAGCCGAGATCGTGGTCACGGTGAACGAATAAAACGGCGCCAAACGTCTCTCGTCAGGCCGTGCTCTCTCCAATAATTCGCTTTCACCGAGGCAATAGGCGAGATCGTGGTCACGGTGAACGAATAAAACGGCGCCAAACGTCTCTCGTCAGGCCGTGCTCTCTCCAATAATTCGCTTTCACCGAGGCAATAGCCGAGATCGTGGTCACGGTGAACGAATAATACGGCGCCAAACGTCTCTCGTCAGGCCGTGCTCTCTCCAATAATTCGCTTTCACCGAGGCAATAGCCGAGATCGTGGTCACGGTGAACGAATAAAACGGCGCCAAACGTCTCTCGTCAGGCCGTGCTCTCTCCATATAATTCGCTTTCACCGAGGCAATAGCCGAGATCGTGGTCACGGTGAACGAATAAAACGGCGCCAAACGTCTCTCGTCAGGCCGTGCTCTCTACAATAATTCGCTTTCACGAGGCAATAGCCGAGATCGTGGTCACGGTGAACGAATAAAACGGCGCCAAACGTCTCTCGTCAGGCCGTGCTCTCTCCAATAATTCGCTTTCACCGAGGCAATAGCCGAGATCGTGGTCACGGTGAACGAATAAAACGGCGCCAAACGTCTCTCGTCAGGCCGTGCTCTCCGATAATTCGCTTTCACCGAGGCAATAGCCGAGATCGTGGTCACGGGTGAACGAATATAAACGGCGCCAAACGTCTCTCGTCAGGCCGTGCTCTCTCCAATAATTCGCTTTCACCGAGGGCAACAGCCGAGATCGTGGTCACGGTGAACGAATAAAACGGCGCCAACGTCTCTCGTCAGGCCGTGCTCTCTCCAATAATTCGCTTTCACCGAGGCAATAGCCGAGATCGTGGTCACGGTGAACGAATAAAACGGCGCCAAACGTCTCTCGTCAGGCCGTGCTCTCTCCAATATTTCGCTTTCACCGAGGCAATAGCCGAGATCGTGGTCACGGTGAACGAATAAAACCGCGCCGAACGTCTCTCGTCAGGCCGTGGCTCTCTCCAATAATTCGCTTTCACCGAGGCAATAGCCGAGATCGTGGTCACGGTGAACGAATAAAACGGCGCCAAACGTCTCTCGTCAGGCCGTGCTCTCTCCAATAATTCGCTTTCACCGAGGCAATAGCCGAGATCGTGGTCACGGTGAACGAATAAAACGGCGCCAATCGTCCTCACGTCAGGCCGTGCTCTCTCAATAATTCGCTTTCACCGAGGCAATAGGCGAGATCGTGGTCACGGTGACGAATTAAAACGGCGCCAAACGTCTCTCGTCAGGCCGTGCTCTCTCCAATAATTCGCTTTCACCGAGGCAATAGCCGAGATCGTGGTCACGGTGACGAATAAAACGGCGCCAAACGTCTCTCGTCAGGCCGTGCTCTCTCCAATAATTCGCTTTCACCGAGGCAATAGGCGAGATCGTGGTCACGGTGAACGAATAAAACGGCGCCGAACGTCTCTCGTCAGGCCGTGCTCTCTCCAATAATTCGCTTTCACGAGGAAATAGGCGAGATCGTGGGTCACGGTGAACGAATAAAACGGCGCCAAACGTCTCTCGTCAGGCCGTGCTCTCTCCAATAATTCGCTTTCACCGAGGCAATAGCCGAGATCGTGGTCACGGCGAACGAATAAAACGGCGCCAAACGTCTCTCGTCAGGCCCGTGCTCTCTCCAATAATTCGCTTTCACCGAGGCAATAGCCGAGATCGTGGTCACGGTGAACGAATATAAACGGCGCCAAACGTCTCTCGTCAGGCCGTGCTCTCTCCAATAATTCGCTTTCACCGAGGCAACAGCCGAGATCGTGGTCACGGTGAACGAATAAAACGGCGCCAAACGTCTCTCGTCAGGCCGTGCTCTCTCCAATAATTCGCTTTCACCGAGGCAATAGCCGAGATCGTGGTCACGGTGAACGAATAAAACGGCGCCAAACGTCTCTCGTCAGGCCGTGCTCTCTCCAATATTTCGCTTTCACCGAGGCAATAGCCGAGATCGTGGTCACGGTGAACGAATAAAACCGCGCCGAACGTCTCTCGTCAGGCCGTGCTCTCTCCAATAATTCGCTTTCACCGAGGCAATAGCCGAGATCGTGGTCACGGTGAACGAATAAAACGGCGCCAAACGTCTCTCGTCAGGCCGTGCTCTCTCCAATAATTCGCTTTCACCGAGGCAATAGCCGAGATCGTGGTCACGGGTGAACGAATAAAACGGCGCCAATCGTCTCTCGTCAGGCCGTGCTCTCTCCAATAATTCGCTTTCCACCGAGGCAATAGGCGAGATCGTGGTCACGGTGAACGAATAAAACGGCGCCAGACGTCTCTCGTCAGGCCGTGCTCTCTCCAATAATTCGCTTTCACCGAGGCAATAGCCGAGATCGTGGTCACGGTGAACGAATAAAACGGCGCCAAACGTCTCTCGTCAGGCCGTGCTCTCTCCAATAATTCGCTTTCACCGAGGCAATAGGCGAGATCGTGGTCACGGTGAACGAATAAAACGGCGCCGAACGTCTCTCGTCAGGCCGTGCTCTCTCCAATAATTCGCTTTCACCGAGGAAATAGGCGAGATCGTGGTCACGGTGAACGAATAAAACGGCGCCAAACGTCTCTCGTCAGGCCGTGCTCTCTCCAATAATTCGCTTTCACCGAGGCAATAGCCGAGATCGTGGTCACGGCGAACGAATAAAACGGCGCCAAACGTCTCTCGTCAGGCCGTGCTCTCTCCAATAATTCGCTTTCACCGAGGCAATAGCCGAGATCGTGGTCACGGTGAACGAATAAAACGGCGCCAAACGTCTCTCGTCAGGCCGTGCTCTCTCCAATAATTCGCTTTCACCGAGGCAATAGCCGAGATCGTGGTCACGGTGAACGAATAAAACGGCGCCAAACGTCTCTCGTCAGGCCGTGCTCTCTACAATAATTCGCTTTCACCGTGGCAATAGCCGAGATCGTGGTCACGGTGAACGAATAAAACGGCGCCAAACGTCTCTCGTCAGGCCGTGCTCTCTCCAATAATTCGCTTTCACCGAGGCAATAGCCGAGATCGTGGTCACGGTGAACGAATAAAACGGCGCCAAACGTCTCTCGTCAGGTCGTGCTCTCTCCAATATTTCGCTTTCACCGAGGCAATAGGCGAGATCGTGGTCACGGTGAACGAATAAAACGGCGCCAAACGTCTCTGTCAGGCCGTTGCTCTCTCCAATAATTCGCTTTCACCGAGGCAATAGCCGAGATCGTGGTCACGGTGAACGAATAAAACGGCGCCAAACGTCTCTCGTCAGGCCGTGCTCTCCAATAATTCGCTTTCATCCGAGGCAATAGCCGAGATCGTGGTCACGGTGAACGAATAAAACGGCGCCAAACGTCTCTCGTCAGGCCGTGCTCTCTCCAATAATTCGCTTTCACCGAGGCAATAGCCGAGGTCGTGGTCACGGTGAACGAATAAAACGGCGCCCAAACGTCTCTCGTCAGGACGTGCTCTCTCCAATAATCGCTTTCGCCGAGGCAATAGCCGAGATCGTGGTCACGGTGAACGAATAAAACGGCGCCAAACGTCTCTCGTCAGGCCGTGCTCTCTCCAATAATTCGCTTTCACCGAGGCAATAGGCCGAGATCGTGGGTCACGGTGAACGAATAAAACCGCGCCGAACGTCTCTCGTCAGGCCGTGCTCTCTCCAATAATTCGCTTTCACCGAGGCAATAGCCGAGATCGTGGTCACGGTGAACGAATAAAACGGCGCCAAACGTCTCTCGTCAGGCCGTGCTCTCTCCAATAATTCGCTTTCACCGAGGCAATAGCCTAGATCGTGGTCACCGGTGAACGAATAAAACGGCGCCAACGTCTCTCGTCAGGCCGTGCTCTCTCCAATAATTCGCTTTCACCGAGGCAATAGCCGAGATCGTGGTCACGGGTGACGAATAAAACGGCGCCAAACGTCTCTCGTCAGGCCATGCTCTCTCCAATAATTCGCTTTCACCGAGGCAATAGGCGAGATCGTGGTCACGGTGAACGAATAAAACGGCGCCAAACGTCTCTCGTCAGGCCGTGCTGCTCTCTCCAATAATTCGCTATCACCGAGGCAATAGCCGAGATCGTGGTCACGGTGAACGAATAAAACGGCGCCAAACGTCTCTCGTCAGGCCGTGCTCTCTACAATAATTCGCTTTCACCGAGGCAATAGCCGAGATCGTGGTCACGGTGAACGAATAAAACGGCGCCAAACGTCTCTCGTCAGGCCGTGCTCTCTCCAATAATTCGCTTTCACCGAGGCAATAGCCGAGATCGTGGTCACGGTGAACGAATAAAACGGCGCCAAACGTCTCTCGTCAGGCCGTGCTCTCTCCAATAATTCGCTTTCACCGAGGCAATAGCCGAGATCGTGGTCACGGTGAACGAATAAAACGGCGCCAAACGTCTCTCGTCAGGCCGTGCTCTCTCCATTAATTCGCTTTCACCGAGGCAATAGGCGAGATCGTGGTAACGGTGAACGAATAAAACGGCGCCAAACGTCTCTCGTCAGGCCGTGCTCTCTCCAATAATTCGCTTTCACCGAGGCAATAGGCGAGATCGTGGTCACGGTGAACGAATAAAACGGCGCCAAACGTCTCTCGTCAGGCCGTGCTCTCTCCAATAATTCGCTTTCACCGAGGCAATAGCCGAGATCGTGGTCATGGTGAACGAATAAAACGGCGCCAAACGTCTCTCGTCAGCCCGTGCTCTCTCCAATAATTCGCTTTCACCGAGGCAATAGGCGAGATCGTGGTCACGGTGAACGAATAAAACGGCGCCAAACGTCTCTCGTCAGGCCGTGCTCTCTCCAATAATTCGCTTTCACCGAGGCAATAGGCGAGATCGTGGTCACGGTGAACGAATAAAACGGCGCCAAACGTCTCTCGTCAGGCCGTGCTCTCTCCAATAATTCGCTTTCACCGAGGCAATAGCCGAGATCGTGGTCACGGTGAACGAATAAAACGGCGCCAAACGTCTCTCGTCAGGCCGTGCTCTCTCCAATAATTCGCTTTCACCGAGGCAATAGCCGAGATCGTGGTCACGGTGAACGAATAAAACGGCGCCAAACGTCTCTCGTCAGGCCGTGCTCTCTCCAATAATTCGCTTTCACCGAGGCAATAGCCGAGATCGTGGTCACGGTGAACGAATAAAACGGCGCCAAACGTCTCTCGTCAGGCCGTGCTCTCTCCAATAATTCGCTTTCACCGAGGCAATAGGCGAGATCGTGGTCACGGTGAACGAATAAAACGGCGCCAAACGTCTCTCGTCAGGCCGTGCTCTCTCCAATAATTCGCTTTCACCGAGGCAATAGGCGAGATCGTGGTCACGGTGAACGAATAAAACGGCGCCAAACGTCTCTCGTCAGGCCGTGCTCTCTCCAATATTTCGCTTTCACCGAGGCAATAGCCGAGATCGTGGTCACGGTGAACGAATAAAACGGCGCCAAACGTCTCTCGTCAGGCCGTGCTCTCTCCAATAATTCGCTTTCACCGAGGCAATAGGCGAGATCGTGGTCACGGTGAACGAATAAAACGGCGCCAAACGTCTCTCGTCAGGCCGTGCTCTCTCCAATAATTCGCTTTCACCGAGGCAATAGCCGAGAGCGTGGTCACGGTGAACGAATAAAACGGCGCCAAACGTCTCTCGTCAGGCCGTGCTCTCTCCAATAATTCGCTTTCACCGAGGCAATAGCCGAGATCGTGGTCACGGTGAACGAATAAAACGGCGCCAAACGTCTCTCGTCAGGCCGTGCTCTCTCCAATAATTCGCTTTCACCGAGGCAATAGCCGAGATCGTGGTCACGGTGAACGAATAAAACCGCGCCGAACGTCTCTCGTCAGGCCGTGCTCTCTCCAATAATTCGCTTTCACTGAGGCACTAGCCGAGATCGTGGTCACGGTGAACGAATAAAACGGCGCCAAACGTCTCTCGTCAGGCCGTGCTCTCTCCAATAATTCGCTTTCACCGAGGCAATAGCCGAGATCGTGGTCACGGTGAACGAATAAAACGGCGCCAAACGTCTCTCGTCAGGCCGTGCTCTCTCCAATAATTCGCTTTCACCGAGGCAATACCCGAGATCGTGGTCACGGTGAACGAATAAAACGGCGCCAAACGTCTCTCGTCAGGCCGTGCTCTCTCCAATAATTCGCTTTCACCGAGGCAATAGCCCAGATCGTGGTCACGGTGAACGAATAAAACGGCGCCAAACGTCTCTCGTCAGGCCGTGCTCTCTCCAATAATTCGCTTTCACCGAGGCAATAGCCGAGATCGTGGTCACGGTGAACGAATAAAACCGCGCCAAACGTCTCTCGTCAGGCCGTGCTCTCTCCAATAATTCGCTTTCACCGAGGCAATAGCCGAGATCGTGGTCACGGTGAACGAATAAAACTTCGCCAAACGTCTCTCGTCAGGCCGTGCTCTCTCCAATAATTCGCTTTCACCGAGGCAATAGCCGAGATCGTGGTCACGGTGAACGAATAAAACGGCGCCAAACGTCTCTCGTCAGGCCGTGCTCTCTCCAATAATTCGCTTTCACCGAGGCAATAGCCGAGATCGTGGTCCCGGTGAACGAATAAAACGGCGCCGAACGTCTCTCGTCAGGCCGTGCTCTCTCCAATAATTCGCTTTCACCGAGGCAATAGCCGAGATCGTGGTCACGGTGAACGAATAAAACCGCGCCAAACGACTCTCGTCAGGCCGTGCTCTCTCCAATAATTCGCTTTCACCGAGGCAATAGCCGAGATCGTGGTCACGGTGAACGAATAAAACCGCGCCAAACGTCTCTCGTCAGGCCGTGCTCTCTCCAATAATTCGCTTTCACCGAGGCAATAGCCGAGATCGTGGTCACGGTGAACGAATAAAACGGCGCCAAACGTCTCTCGTCAGGCCGTGTTCTCTCCAATAATTCGCTTTCACCGAGGCAATAGCCGAGATCGTGGTCCCGGTGAACGAATAAAAGGGCGCCAAACGTCTCTCGTCAGGCCGTGCTCTGTCCAATAATTCGCTTTCACCGAGGCAATAGCCGAGATCGTGGTCACGGTGAACGAATAAAACGGCGCCAAACGTCTCTCGTCAGGCCGTGCTTTCTCCAATAATTCGCGTTCACCGAGGCAATAGCCGAGATCGTGGTCACGGTGAACGAATAAAACGGCGCCAAACGTCTCTCGTCAGGCCGTGCTCTCTCCAATAATTCGCTTTCACCGAGCCAATAGCCGAGATCGTGGTCACGGTGAACGAATAAAACGGCGCCAAACGTCTCTCGTCAGGCCGTGCTCTCTCCAATAATTCGCTTTCACCGAGGCAATAGCCGAGATCGTGGTCACGGTGAACGAATAAAACGGCGCCAAACGTCTCTCGTCAGGCCGTGCTCTCTCCAATAATTCGCTTTCACCGAGGCAATAGCCGAGATCGTGGTCACGGTGAACGAATAAAACGGCGCCAAACGTCTCTCGTCAGGCCGTGCTCTCTCCAATAATTCGCTTTCACCGAGGCAATAGCCGAGATCGTGGTCACGGTGAACGAATAAAACGGCGCCAAACGTCTCTCGTCAGGCCGTGCTCTCTCCAATAATTCGCTTTCACCGAGGCAATAGCCGAGATCATGGTCACGGTGAACGAATAAAACGGCGCCAAACGTGTTTTGTCAGGCCGTGCTCTCTCCATTAATTCGCTTTCACCGAGGCAATAGGCGAGATCGTGGTCACGGTGAACGAATAAAACGGCGCCAAACGTCTCTCGTCAGGCCGTGCTCTCTCCAATAATTCGCTTTCACCGAGGCAATAGGCGAGATCGTGGTCACGGTGAACGAATAAAACGGCGCCAAACGTCTCTCGTCAGGCCGTGCTCTCTCCAATAATTCGCTTTCACCGAGGCAATAGCCGAGATCGTGGTCATGGTGAACGAATAAAACGGCGCCAAACGTCTCTCGTCAGCCCGTGCTCTCTCCAATAATTCGCTTTCACCGAGGCAATAGGCGAGATCGTGGTCACGGTGAACGAATAAAACGGCGCCAAACGTCTCTCGTCAGGCCGTGCTCTCTCCAATAATTCGCTTTCACTGAGGCAATAGGCGAGATCGTGGTCACGGTGAACGAATAAAACGGCGCCAAACGTCTCTCGTCAGGCCGTGCTCTCTCCAATAATTCGCTTTCACGGAGGCAATAGCCGAGATCGTGGTCACGGTGAACGAATAAAACGGCGCCAAACGTCTCTCGTCAGGCCGTGCTCTCTCCAATAATTCGCTTTCACCGAGGCAATAGCCGAGATCGTGGTCACGGTGAACGAATAAAACGGCGCCAAACGTCTCTCGTCAGGCCGTGCTCTCTCCAATAATTCGCTTTCACCGAGGCAATAGCCGAGATCGTGGTCACGGTGAACGAATAAAACGGCGCCAAACGTCTCTCGTCAGGCCGTGCTCTCTCCAATAATTCGCTTTCACCGAGGCAATAGGCGAGATCGTGGTCACGGTGAACGAATAAAACGGCGCCAAACGTCTCTCGTCAGGCCGTGCTCTCTCCAATAATTCGCTTTCACCGAGGCAATAGGCGAGATCGTGGTCACGGTGAACGAATAAAACGGCGCCAAACGTCTCTCGTCAGGCCGTGCTCTCTCCAATAATTCGCTTTCACCGAGGCAATAGCCGAGATCGTGGTCACGGTGAACGAATAAAACGGCGCCAAACGTCTCTCGTCAGGCCGTGCTCTCTCCAATAATTCGCTTTCACCGAGGCAATAGGCGAGATCGTGGTCACGGTGAACGAATAAAACGGCGCCAAACGTCTCTCGTCAGGCCGTGCTCTCTCCAATAATTCGCTTTCACCGAGGCAATAGCCGAGATCGTGGTCACGGTGAACGAATAATACGGCGCCAAACGTCTCTCGTCAGGCCGTGCTCTCTCCAATAATTCGCTTTCACCGAGGCAATAGCCGAGATCGTGGTCACGGTGAACGAATAAAACGGCGCCAAACGTCTCTCGTCAGGCCGTGCTCTCTCCAATAATTCGCTTTCACCGAGGCAATAGCCGAGATCGTGGTCACGGTGAACGAATAAAACGGCGCCAAACGTCTCTCGTCAGGCCGTGCTCTCTACAATAATTCGCTTTCACCGAGGCAATAGCCGAGATCGTGGTCACGGTGAACGAATAAAACGGCGCCAAACGTCTCTCGTCAGGCCGTGCTCTCTCCAATAATTCGCTTTCACCGAGGCAATAGCCGAGATCGTGGTCACGGTGAACGAATAAAACGGCGCCAAACGTCTCTCGTCAGGCCGTGCTCTCTCCAATAATTCGCTTTCACCGAGGCAATAGGCGAGATCGTGGTCACGGTGAACGAATAAAACGGCGCCAAACGTCTCTCGTCAGGCCGTGCTCTCTCCAATAATTCGCTTTCACCGAGGCAATAGCCGAGATCGTGGTCACGGTGAACGAATAAAACGGCGCCAAACGTCTCTCGTCAGGCCGTGCTCTCCGATAATTCGCTTTCACCGAGGCAATAGCCGAGATCGTGGTCACGGTGAACGAATAAAACGGCGCCAAACGTCTCTCGTCAGGCCGTGCTCTCTCCAATAATTCGCTTTCACCGAGGCAACAGCCGAGATCGTGGTCACGGTGAACGAATAAAACGGCGCCAAACGTCTCTCGTCAGGCCGTGCTCTCTCCAATAATTCGCTTTCACCGAGGCAATAGCCGAGATCGTGGTCACGGTGAACGAATAAAACCGCGCCGAACGTCTCTCGTCAGGCCGTGCTCTCTCCAATAATTCGCTTTCACCGAGGCAATAGCCGAGATCGTGGTCACGGTGAACGAATAAAACGGCGCCAAACGTCTCTCGTCAGGCCGTGCTCTCTCCAATAATTCGCTTTCACCGAGGCAATAGCCGAGATCGTGGTCACGGTGAACGAATAAAACGGCGCCAATCGTCTCTCGTCAGGCCGTGCTCTCTCCAATAATTCGCTTTCACCGAGGCAATAGGCGAGATCGTGGTCACGGTGAACGAATAAAACGGCGCCAAACGTCTCTCGTCAGGCCGTGCTCTCTCCAATAATTCGCTTTCACCGAGGCAATAGGCGAGATCGTGGTCACGGTGAACGAATAAAACGGCGCCAAACGACTCTCGTCAGGCCGTGCTCTCTCCAATAATTCGCTTTCACCGAGGCAATAGCCGAGATCGTGGTCACGGTGAACGAATAAAACGGCGCCAAACGTCTCTCGTCAGGCCGTGCTCTCTCCAATAATTCGCTTTCACCGAGGCAATAGGCGAGATCGTGGTCACGGTGAACGAATAAAACGGCGCCGAACGTCTCTCGTGAGGCCGTGCTCTCTCCAATAATTCGCTTTCACCGAGGAAATAGGCGAGATCGTGGTCACGGTGAACGAATAAAACGGCGCCAAACGTCTCTCGTCAAGCCGTGCTCTCTCCAATAATTCGCTTTCACCGAGGCAATAGCCGAGATCGTGGTCACGGCGAACGAATAAAACGGCGCCAAACGTCTCTCGTCAGGCCGTGCTCTCTCCAATAATTCGGTTTCACCGAGGCAATAGCCGAGATCGTGGTCACGGTGAACGAATAAAACGGCGCCAAACGTCTCTCGTCAGGCCGTGCTCTCTCCAATAATTCGCTTTCACCCGAGGCAATAGCCGAGATCGTGGTCACGGTGAACGAATAAAACGGCGCCAAACGTCTCTCGTCAGGCCGTGCTCTCTACAATAATTCGCTTTCACCGAGGCAATAGCCGAGATCGTGGTCACGGTGAACGAATAAAACGGCGCCAAACGTCTCTCGTCAGGCCGTGCTCTCTCCAATAATTCGCTTTCACCGAGGCAATAGCCGAGATCGTGGTCACGGTGAACGAATAAAACGGCGCCAAACGTCTCTCGTCAGGCCGTGCTCTCTCCAATAATTCGCTTTCACCGAGGCAATAGGCGAGATCGTGGTCACGGTGAACGAATAAAACGGCGCCAAACGTCTCTCGTCAGGCCGTGCTCTCTCCAATAATTCGCTTTCACCGAGGCAATAGCCGAGATCGTGGTCACGGTGAACGAATAAAACGGCGCCAAACGTCTCTCGTCAGGCCGTGCTCTCCAATAATTCGCTTTCACCGAGGCAATAGCCGAGATCGTGGTCACGGTGAACGAATAAAACGGCGCCAAACGTCTCTCGTCAGGCCGTGCTCTCTCCAATAATTCGCTTTCACCGAGGCAATAGCCGAGATCGTGGTCACGGTGAACGAATAAAACGGCGCCAAACGTCTCTCGTCAGGCCGTGCTCTCTCCAATAATTCGCTTTCACCGAGGCAATAGCCGAGATCGTAGTCACGGTGAACGAATAAAACGGCGCCAAACGTCTCTCGTCAGGCCGTGCTCTCTCCAATAATTCGCTTTCACCGAGGCAATAGCCGAGATCGTGGTCACGGTGAACGAATAAAACCGCGCCGAACGTCTCTCGTCAGGCCGTGCTCTCTCCAATAATTCGCTTTCACCGAGGCAATAGCCGAGATCGTGGTCACGGTGAACGAATAAAACGGCGCCAAACGTCTCTCGTCAGGCCGTGCTCTCTCCAATAATTCGCTTTCACCGAGGCAATAGGCGAGATCGTGGTCACGGTGAACGAATAAAACGGCGCCAAACGTCTCTCGTCAGGCCGTGCTCTCTCCAATAATTCGCTTTCACCGAGGCAACAGCCGAGATCGTGGTCACGGTGAACGAATAAAACGGCGCCAAACGTCTCTCGTCAGGCCGTGCTCTCTCCAATAATTCGCTTTCACCGAGGCAATAGCCGAGATCGTGGTCACGGTGAACGAATAAAACGGCGCCACACGTCTCTCGTCAGGCCGTGCTCTCTCCAATAATTCGCTTTCACCGAGGCAATAGCCGAGATCGTGGTCACGGTGAACGAATAAAACGGCGCCAAACGTCTCTCGTCAGGCCGTGCTCTCTCCAATAATTCGCTTTCACCGAGGCAATAGCCGAGATCGTGGTCACGGTGAACGAATAAAACGGCGCCAAACGTCTCTCGTCAGGCCGTGCTCTCTCCAATAATTCGCTTTCACCGAGGCAATAGCCGAGATCGTGGTCACGGTGAACGAATAATACGGCGCCAAACGTCTCTCGTCAGGCCGTGCTCTCTCCAATAATTCGCTTTCACCGAGGCAATAGCCGAGATCGTGGTCACGGTGAACGAATAAAACGGCGCCAAACGTCTCTCGTCAGGCCGTGCTCTCTCCAATAATTTGCTTTCACCGAGGCAATAGCCGAGATCGTGGTCACGGTGAACGAATAAAACGGCGCCAAACGTCTCTCGTCAGGCCGTGCTCTCTACAATAATTCGCTTTCACCGAGGCAATAGCCGAGATCGTGGTCACGGTGAACGAATAAAACGGCGCCAAACGTCTCTCGTCAGGCCGTGCTCTCTCCAATAATTCGCTTTCACCGAGGCAATAGCCGAGATCGTGGTCACGGTGAACGAATAAAACGGCGCCAAACGTCTCTCGTCAGGCCGTGCTCTCTCCAATAATTCGCTTTCACCGAGGCAATAGCCGAGATCGTGGTCACGGCGAACGAATAAAACGGCGCCAAACGTCTCTCGTCAGGCCGTGCTCTCTCCAATAATTCGCTTTCACCGAGGCAATAGCCGAGATCGTGGTCACGGTGAACGAATAAAACGGCGCCAAACGTCTCTCGTCAGGCCGTGCTCTCTCCAATAATTCGCTTTCACCGAGGCAATAGCCGAGATCGTGGTCACGGTGAACGAATAAAACGGCGCCAAACGTCTCTCGTCAGGCCGTGCTCTCTACAATAATTCGCTTTCACCGAGGCAATAGCCGAGATCGTGGTCACGGTGAACGAATAAAACGGCGCCAAACGTCTCTCGTCAGGCCGTGCTCTCTCCAATAATTCGCTTTCACCGAGGCAATAGCCGAGATCGTGGTCACGGTGAACGAATAAAACGGCGCCAAACGTCTCTCGTCAGGCCGTGCTCTCTCCAATAATTCGCTTTCACCGAGGCAATAGGCGAGATCGTGGTCACGGTGAACGAATAAAACGGCGCCAAACGTCTCTCGTCAGGCCGTGCTCTCTCCAATAGTTCGCTTTCACCGAGGCAATAGCCGAGATCGTGGTCACGGTGAACGAATAAAACGGCGCCAAACTTCTCTCGTCAGGCCGTGCTCTCCAATAATTCGCTTTCACCGAGGGAATAGCCGAGATCGTGGTCACGGTGAACGAATAAAACGGCGCCAAACGTCTCTCGTCAGGCCGTGCTCTCTCCAATAATTCGCTTTCACCGAGGCAATAGCCGAGATCGTGGTCACGGTGAACGAATAAAACGGCGCCAAACGTCTCTCGTCAGGCCGTGCTCTCTCCAATAATTCGCTTTCACCGAGGCAATAGCCGAGATCGTAGTCACGGTGAACGAATAAAACGGCGCCAAACGTCTCTCGTCAGGCCGTGCTCTCTCCAATAATTCGCTTTCACCGAGGCAATAGCCGAGATCGTGGTCACGGTGAACGAATAAAACCGCGCCGAACGTCTCTCGTCAGGCCGTGCTCTCTCCAATAATTCGCTTTCACCGAGGCAATAGCCGAGATCGTGGTCACGGTGAACGAATAAAACGGCGCCAAACGTCTCTCGTCAGGCCGTGCTCTCTCCAATAATTCGCTTTCACCGAGGCAATAGGCGAGATCGTGGTCACGGTGAACGAATAAAACGGCGCCAAACGTCTCTCGTCAGGCCGTGCTCTCTCCAATAATTCGCTTTCACCGAGGCAATAGCCGAGATCGTGGTCACGGTGAACGAATAAAACGGCGCCAAACGTCTCTCGTCAGGCCGTGCTCTCTCCAATAATTCGCTTTCACCGAGGCAATAGCCGAGATCGTGGTCACGGTGAACGAATAAAACGGCGCCACACGTCTCTCGTCAGGCCGTGCTCTCTCCAATAATTCGCTTTCACCGAGGCAATAGCCGAGATCGTGGTAACGGTGAACGAATAAAACGGCGCCAAACGTCTCTCGTCAGGCCGTGCTCTCTCCAATAATTCGCTTTCACCGAGGCAATAGCCGAGATCGTGGTCACGGTGAACGAATAAAACAGCGCCAAACGTCTCTCGTCAGGCCGTGCTCTCTCCAATAATTCGCTTTCACCGAGGCAATAGCCGAGATTGTGGTCACGGTGAACGAATAAAACGGCGCCAAACGTCTCTCGTCAGGCCGTGCTCTCTCCAATAATTCGCTTTCACCGAGGCAATAGCCGAGATTGTGGTCACGGTGAACGAATAAAACGGCGCCAAACGTCTCTCGTCAGGCCGTGCTCTCTCCAATAATTCGCTTTCACCGAGGCAATAGCCGAGATCGTGGTCACGGTGAACGAATAAAACGGCGCCAAACGTCTCTCGTCAGGCCGTGCTCTCTCCAATAATTCGTTTTCACCGAGGCAATAGCCGAGATCGTGGTCACGGTGAACGAATAAAACGGCGCCAAACGTCTCTCGTCAGGCCGTGCTCTCTCCAATAATTCGCTTTCACCGAGGCAATAGCCGAGATCGTGGTCACAGTGAACGAATAAAACGGCGCCAAACGTCTCTCGTCAGGCCGTGCTCTCTCCAATAATTCGCTTTCACCGAGGCAATGGCCGAGATCGTGGTCACGGTGAACGAATAAAACGGCGCCAAACGTCTCTCGTCAGGCCGTGCTCTCTCCAATAATTCGCTTTCACCGAGGCAATAGCCGAGATCGTGGTCACGGTGAACGAATAAAACCGCTCCGAAACGTCTCTCGTCAGGCCGTGCTCTCTCCAATAATTCGCTTTCACCGAGGCGATAGCCGAGATCGTGGTCACGGTGAACGAATAAAACTGCGCCGAAGGTCTCTCGTCAGGCCGTGCTCTCTCCAATAATTCGCTTTCACCGAGGCAATAGCCGAGATCGTGGTCACGGTGAACGAATAAAACGGCGCCAAACGTCTCTCGTCAGGCCGTGCTCTCTCCAATAATTCGCTTTCACCGAGGCAAAAGCCGAGATCGTGGTCACGGTGAACGAATAAAACCGCGCCGAACGTCTCTCGTCAGGCCGTATCTCTCCAATAATTCGCTTTCACCGAGGCAATAGCCGAGATCGTGGTCACGGTGAACGAATAAAACGGCGCCAAACGTCTCTCGTCAGGCCGTGCTCTCTCCAATAATTCGCTTTCACCGAGGCAATAGCCGAGATCGTGGTCACGGTGAACGAATAAAACGGCGCCAAACGTCTCTCGTCAGGCCGTGCACTCTCCAATAATTCGCTTTCACCGAGGCAATAGCCGAGATCGTGGTCACGGTGAACGAATAAAACCGCGCCGAACGTCTCTCGTCAGGCCGTGCTCTCTCCAATAATTCGCTTTCACCGAGGCAATAGCCGAGATCGTGGTCACGGTGAACGAATAAAAACCGCGCCGAACGTCTCTCGTCAGGCCGTGCTCTCTCCAATAATTCGCTTTCACCGAGGCAATAGCCGAGATCGTGGTCACGGTGACCGAATAAAACCGCGCCGAACGTCTCTCGTCAGGCCGTGCTCTCTCCAATAATTCGCTTTCACCGAGGCAATAGCCGAGATCGTGGTCACGGTGAACGAATAAAACGGCGCCAAACGTCTCTCGTCAGGCCGTGCTCTCTCCAATAATTCGCTTTCACCGAGGCAATAGCCGAGATCGTGGTCACGGTGAACGAATAAAACCGCGCCGAACGTCTCGTCAGGCCGTGCTCTCTCCAATAATTCGCTTTCACCGAGGCAATAGTCGAGATCGTGGTCACGGTGAACGAATAAAACGGCGCCAAACGTCTCTCGGCAGGCCGTGCTCTCTCCAATAATTCGCTTTCACCGAGGCAATAGCCGAGATCGTGGTCACGGTGAACGAATAAAAACGGCGCAAAACGTCTCTCGTCAGGCCGTGCTCTCTCCAATAATTCGCTTTCACCGAGGCAATAGACGAGATCGTGGTCACAGTGAACGAATAAAACCGCGCCGAACGTCTCTCGTCAGGCCGTGCTCTCTCCAATAATTCGCTTTCACCGAGGCAATAGCCGAGATCGTGGTCACGGTGAACGAATAAAACCGCGCCAAACGCCTCTCGTCAGGCCGTGCTCTCTCCAATAATTCGCTTTCACCGAGGCAATAGCCGAGATCGTGGTCACGGTGAACGAATAAAACGGCGCCAAACGTCTCTCGTCAGGCCGTGCTCTCTCCAATAATTCGCTTTCACCGAGGCAATAGCCGAGATCGTGGTCACGGCGAACGAATAAAACGGCGCCAAACGTCTCTCGTCAGGCCGTGCTCTCTCCAATAATTCGCTTTCACCGAGGCAATAGCCGAGATCGTGGTCACGGTGAACGAATAAAACGGCGCCAAACGTCTCTCGTCAGGCCGTGCTCTCTCCAATAATTCGCTTTCACCGAGGCAATAGCCGAGATCGTGGTCACGGTGAACGAATAAAACGGCGCCAAGCGTCTCTCGTCAGGCCGTGCTCTCTCCAATAATTCGCTTTCACCGAGGCAATAGCCGAGATCGTGGTCACGGTGAACGAATAAAACGGCGCCAAACGTCTCTCGTCAGGCCGTGCTCTCTCCAATAATTCGCTTTCACCGAGGCAATAGGCGAGATCGTGGTCACGGTGAACGAATAAAACGGCGCCAAACGTCTCTCGTCAGGCCGTGCTCTCTCCAATAATTCGCCGCGCCGAACGTCTCTCGTCAGGCCGTGCTCTCTCCAATAATTCGCTTTCACCGAGGCAATAGCCGAGATGGTGGTCACGGTGAACGAATAAAACCGCGCCGAACGTCTCTCGTCAGGCCGTGCTCTCTCCAATAATTCGCTTTCACCGAGGCAATAGCCGAGATCGTGGTCACGGTGAACGAATAAAACCGCGCCGAACGTCTCTCGCCAGGCCGTGCTCTCTCCAATAATTCGCTTTCACCGAGGCAATAGCCGAGATCGTGGTCACGGTGAACGAATAAAACCGCGCCGAACGTCTCTCGTCAGGCCGTGCTCTTTCCAATAATTCGCTTTCACCGAGGCAATAGCCGAGATCGTGGTCACGGTGAACGAATAAAACCGCGCCGAACGTCTCTCGTCAGGCCGTGCTCTCTCCAATAATTCGCTTTCACCGAGGCAATAGCCGAGATCGTGGTCACGGTGAACGAATAAAACCGCACCGAACGTCTCTCGTCAGGCCGTGCACTCTCCAATAATTCGCTTTCACCGAGGCAATAGCCGAGATCGTGGTCACGGTGAACGAATAAAACCGCGCCGAACGTCTCTCGTCAGGCCGTGCTCTCTCCAATAATTCGCTTTCACCGAGGCAATAGCCGAGATCGTGGTCACGGTGAACGAATAAAACCGCGCCGAACGTCTCTCGTCAGGCCGTGCTCTCTGCAATAATTCGCTTTCACCGAGGCAATAGCCGAGATCGTGGTCACGGTGAACGAATAAAACCGCGCCGAACGTCTCTCGTCAGGCCGTGCTCTCTCCAATAATTCGCTTTCACCGAGGCAATAGCCGAGATCGTGGTCACGGTGAACGAATAAAACCGCGCCGAACGTCTCTCGTCAGGCCGTGCTCTCTCCAATAATTCGCTTTCACCGAGGCAATAGCCGAGATCGTGGTCACGGTGAACGAATAAAACCGCGCCGAACGTCTCTCGTCAGGCCGTGCTCTCTCCAATAATTCGCTTTCACCGAGGCAATAGCCGAGATCGTGGTCACGGTGAACGAATAAAACCGCGCCGAACTTCTCTCGTCAGGCCGTGCTCTCTCCAATAATTCGCTTTCACCGAGGCAATAGCCGAGATCGTGGTCACGGTGAACGAATAAAACCGCGCCGAACGTCTCTCGTCAGGCCGTGCTCTCTCCAATAATTCGCTTTCACCGAGGCAATAGCCGAGATCGTGGTCACGGTGAACGAATAAAACCGCGCCGAACGTCTCTCGTCAGTCCGTGCTCTCCAATAATTCGCTTTCACCGAGGCAATAGCCGAGATCGTGGTCACGGTGAACGAATAAAACCGCGCCGAACGTCTCTCGTCAGGCCGTGCTTTCTCCAATAATTCGCTTTCACCGAGGCAATAGCCGAGATCGTGGTCACGGTGAACGAATAAAACCGCGCCAAACGTCTCTCGTCAGGCCGTGCTCTCTCCAATAATTCGCTTTCACCGAGGCAATAGCCGAGATCGTGGTCACGGTGAACGAATAAAACCGCGCCGAACGTCTCTCGTCAGGCCGTGCTCTCTCCAATAATTCGCTTTCACCGAGGCAATAGCCGAGATCGTGGTCACGGTGAACGAATAAAACCGCGCCGAACGTCTCTCGTCAGGCCGTGCTCTCTCCAATAATTCGCTTTCACCGAGGCAATAGCCGAGATCGTGGTCACGGTGAACGAATAAAACCGCGCCGAACGTCTCTCGTCAGGCCGTGCTCTCTCCAATAATTCGCTTTCACCGAGGCAATAGCCGAGGTCGTGGTCACGGTGAACGAATAAAACCGCGCCGAACGTTTCTCGTCAGGCCGTGCTCTCTCCAATAATTCGCTTTCACCGAGGCAATAGCCGAGATCGTGGTCACGGTGAACGAATAAAACCGCGCCGAACGTCTCTCGTCAGGCCGTGCTCTCTCCAATAATTCGCTTTCACCGAGGCAATAGCCGAGATCGTGGTCACGGTGAACGAATAAAACCGCGCCGAACGTCCCTCGTCAGGCCGTGCTCTCTCCAATAATTCGGTTTCACCGAGGCAATAGCCGAGATCGTGGTCACGGTGAACGAATAAAACCGCGCCGAACGTCTCTCGTCAGGCCGTGCTCTCTCCAATAATTCGCTTTCACCGAGGCAATAGCCGAGATCGTGGTCACGGTGAACGAATAAAACCGCGCCGAACGTCTCTCGTCAGGCCGTGCTCTCTCCAATAATTCGCTTTCACCGAGGCAATAGCCGAGATCGTGGTCACGGTGAACGAATAAAACCGCGCCGAACGTCTCTCGTCAGGCCGTGCTCTCTCCAATAATTCGCTTTCACCGAGGCAATAGCCGAGATCGTGGTCAGGTGAACGAATAAAACCGCGCCGAACGTCTCTCGACAGGCCGTGCTCTCTCCAATAATTCGCTTTCACCGAGGCAATAGCCGAGATCGTGGTCACGGTGAACGAATAAAACCGCGCCGAACGTCTCTCGTCAGGCCGTGCTCTCTCCAATAATTCGCTTTCACCGAGGCAATAGCCGAGATCGTGGTCACGGTGAACGAATAAAACCGCGCCGAACGTCCCTCGTCAGGCCGTGCTCTCTCCAATAATTCGCTTTCACCGAGGCAATAGCCGAGATCGTGGTCACGGTGAAAGAATAAAACCGCGCCGAATGTCTCTCGTCAGGCCGTGCTCTCTCCAATAATTCGCTTTCACCGAGGCAATAGCCGAGATCGTGGTCACGGTGAACGAATAAAACCGCGCCGAACGTCTCTCGTCAGGCCGTGCTCTCTCCAATAATTCGCTTTCACCGAGGCAATAGCCGAGATCGTGGTCACGGTGAACGAATAAAACCGCGCCGAACGTCTCTCGTCAGGCCGTGCTCTCTCCAATAATTCGCTTTCACCGAGGCAATAGCCGAGATCGTGGTCATGGTGAACGAATAAAACCGCGCCAAACGTCTCTCGTCAGGCCGTGCTCTCTCCAATAATTCGCTTTCACCGAGGCAATAGCCGAGATCGTGGTCACGGTGAACGAATAAAACCGCGCCGAACGTCTCTCGTCAGGCCGTGCTCTCTCCAATAATTCGCTTTCACCGAGGCAATAGCCGAGATCTTGGTCACGGTGAACGAATAAAACCGCGCCGAACGTCTCTCGTCAGGCCGTGCTCTCTCAATAATTCGCTTTCACCGAGGCAATAGCCGAGATCGTGGTCACGGTGAACGAATAAAACCGCGCCGAACGTCTCTCGTCAGGCCGTGCTCTCTCCAATAATTCGCTTTCACCGAGGCAATAGCCGAGATCGTGGTCACGGTGAACGAATAAAACCGCGCCGAACGTCTCTCGTCAGGCCGTGCTCTCTCAAATAATTCGCTTTCACCGAGGCAATAGCCGAGATCGTGGTCACGGTGAACGAATAAAACCGCGCCGAACGTCTCTCGTCAGGCCGTGCTCTCTCCAATATTCGCTTTCACCGAGGCAATAGCCGAGATCGTGGTCACGGTGAACGAATAAAACCGCGCCGAACGTCTCTCGTCAGGCCGTGCTCTCTCCAATAATTCGCTTTCACCGAGGCAATAGCCGAGATCGTGGTCACGGGGAACGAATAAAACCGAGCCAAACGTCTCTCGTCAGGCCGTGCTCTCTCCAATAATTCGCTTTCACCGAGGCAATAGCCGAGATCGTGGTCACGGTGAACGAATAAAACCGCGCCGAACGTCTCTCGTCAGGCCGTGTTCTCTCCAATAATTCGCTTTCACCGAGGCAATAGCCGAGATCGTGGTCACGGTGAACGAATAAAACCGCGCCAAACGTCTCTCGTCAGGCCGTGCTCTCTCCAATAATTCGCTTTCACCGAGGCAATAGCCGAGATCGTGGTCACGGTGAACGAATAAAACCGCGCCGAACGTCTCTCGTCAGGCCGTGCTCTCTCCAATAATTCGCTTTCACCGAGGCAATAGCCGAGATCGTGGTGACGGTGAACGAATAAAACCGCGCCGAACGTCTCTCGTCAGGCCGTGCTCTCTCCAATAATTCGCTTTCACCGAGGCAATAGCCGAGATCGTGGTCACGGTGAACGAATAAAACCGCGCCGAACGTCTCTCGTCAGGCCGTGCTCTCTCCAATAATTCGCTTTCACCGAGGCAATAGCCGAGATCGTGGTCACGGTGAACGAATAAAACCACGCCAAACGTCTCGCGTTAGGCCGTACTCGCTCCAATACTTCGCTTTCACCGAGGCAATAGCCGAGATCGTGGTCACGGTGAACGAATAAAACCGCGCCAAACGTCTCTCGTCAGGCCGTGCTCTCTCCAATAATTCGCTTTCACCGAGGCAATAGCCGAGATCGTGGTCACGGTGAACGAATAAAACCGAGCCAAACGTCTCTCGTCAGGCCGTGCTCTCTCCAATAATTCGCTTTCACCGAGGCAATAGCCGAGATCGTGGTCACGGTGAACGAATAAAACCGCGCCGAACGTCTCTCGTCAGGCCGTGCTCTCTCCAATAATTCGCTTTCACCGAGGCAATAGCCGAGATCGTGGTTACGGTGAACGAATAAAACCGCGCCGAACGTCTCTCGTCAGGCCGTGCTCTCTCCAATAATTCGCTTTCACCGAGGCAATAGCCGAGATCGTGGTCACGGTGAACGAATAAAACCGCGCCGAACGTCTCTCGTCAGGCCGTGCTCTCTCCAATAATTCGCTTTCACCGAGGCAATAGCCGAGATCGTGGTCACGGTGAACGAATAAAACCGCGCCAAACGTCTCTCGTCAGGCCGTGCTCTCTCCAATAATTCGCTTCCACCGAGGCAATAGCCGAGATCGTGGTCACGGTGAACGAATAAAACCGCGCCGAACGTCTCTCGTCAGGCCGTGCTCTCTCCAATAATTCGCTTTCACCGAGGCAATAGCCGAGATCGTGGTCACGGTGAACGAATAAAACCGCGCCGAACGTCTCTCGTCAGGCCGTGCTCTCTCCAATAATTCGCTTTCACCGAGGCAATAGCCGAGATCGTGGTCACGGTGAACGAATAAAACCGCGCCGAACGTCTCTCGTCAGGCCGTGCTCTCTCCAATAATTCGCTTTCACCGAGGCAATAGCCGAGATCGTGGTCACGGTGAACGAATAAAACCGCGCCGAACGTCTCTCGTCAGGCCGTGTTCTCTCCAATAATTCGCTTTCACCGAGGCAATAGCCGAGATTGTGGTCACGGTGAACGAATAAAACCGCGCCAAACGTCTCTCGTCAGGCCGTGCTCTCTCCAATAATTCGCTTTCACCGAGGCAATAGCCGAGATCGTGGTCACGGTGAACGAATAAAACCGCGCCGAACGTCTCTCGTCAGGCCGTGCTCTCTCCAATAATTCGCTTTCACCGAGGCAATTGCCGAGATCCTGGTCACGGTGAACGAATAAAACCGCGCCGAACGTCTCTCGTCAGGCCGTGCTCTCTCCAATAATCCGCTTTCACCGAGGCAATAGCCGAGATCGTGGTCACGGTGAACGAATAAAACCGCGCCGAACGTCTCTCGTCAGGCCGTGCTCTCTCCAATAATTGGCTTTCACCGAGGCAATAGCCGAGATCGTGGTCACGGTGAACGAATAAAACCGCGCCAAACGTCTCTCGTCAGGCCGTGCTCTCTCCAATAATTCGCTTTCACCGAGGCAATAGCCGAGATCGTGGTCACGGTGAACGAATAAAACCGCGCCGAACGTCTCTCGTCAGGCCGTGCTCTCTCCAATAATTCGCTTTCACCGAGGCAATAGCCGAGATCGTGGTCACGGTGAACGAATAAAACCGCGCCGAACGTCCCTCGTCAGGCCGTGCTCTCTCCAATAATTCGCTTTCACCGAGGCAATAGCCGAGATCGTGGTCACGGTGAACGAATAAAACCGCGCCGAATGTCTCTCGTCAGGCCGTGCTCTCTCCAATAATTCGCTTTCACCGAGGCAATAGCCGAGATCGTGGTCACGGTGAACGAATAAAACCGCGCTGAACGTCTCTCGTCAGGCCGTGCTCTCTCCAATAATTCGCTTTCACCGAGGCAATAGCCGAGATCGTGGTCACGGTGAACGAATAAAACCGCGCCGAACGTCTCTCGTCAGGCCGTGCTCTCTCCAATAATTCGCTTTCACCGAGGCAATAGCCGAGATCGTGGTCACGGTGAACGAATAAAACCGCGCCAAACGTCTCTCGTCAGGCCGTGCTCTCTCCAATAATTCGCTTTCACCGAGGCAATAGCCGAGATCGTGGTCACGGTGAACGAATAAAACCGCGCCGAACGTCTCTCGTCAGGCCGTGCTCTCTCCAATAATTCGCTTTCACCGAGGCAATAGCCGAGATCTTGGTCACGGTGAACGAATAAAAACCGCGCCGAACGTCTCGTCAGGCCGTGCTCTCTCCAATAATTCGCT
>NW_024610337.1:0-62367 GCF_016920785.2 Ixodes scapularis | reverse complement strand
TGAGGCGGAACATCCGTTTAGAACTCAAAATTAAGTCTGCGCTGTGGCATTACGTAATGCAAGCATGACGCTTTGCATTGCGTAATGCCACAGCGCAGATTTCATTTTTAGGTGTAAACGGACGTTCCGCCTCATCATTCGCTGAGCTGATGTCGTAGATGGCAGAGATTGGCTCTTTGAATGTTTTGCGGGTACGCAAACGCGCAGGCATTTCTTAGCGTGTAATTTGCTGCCATAGTCTTAGCACGGGAGACGTGCCAAACGAATGGGAGATTGCAAGAGTGACCAATATCAGACGACAATCATCGTGTCGAAAACTACAGACATATCTCACTTTTATCTACAGCGAGTAAAGTAGTAGAGCACTTCATTTTCAAGCACTCGATCGTAATTCTTTCTAAAAAAAGATTTGTTTCTTTTTCTTTTAGAATGGACAGCATGGATTTTGGCGCGGTATGTCTACTGTCACTCAATCAGTTCACACGGTACACGAATCTGCGGCCTTCATATGCGGGAGGTTTTGAACTTAAAATTTTTAGACTTCTTGAAAGCTTTCGACTACGTTTCTCACGAAAAAGTGTTACATAAATTGAGCTGTGCAATTAAGAACGTAAATATACGAGTTGATTTGATTCCTATTTTACTAATCGCCGGCAGTATATGTGGCTGTTCAGGGTATTTTTTCCCCCTGAGTCATCTGTATTCTTGCGCGTGCCGTAGGGAACTGTTCTGAAGCCGCGCTTGTTTTGAATCTTTATCATTGATTCGATGATACAAAATCCATCTTTGCAATGTCTCTTTTTTTGCAAATTTCAGTCTTATTTTCATGTTTATGATAATATCCCGAAAGATAGCACACCTAAAAGCGAAATCAAATCGAGTAAAAATGTGAAGTAAGCTAACTTTCGGTGTGCAATAAAAAAAAGTAAAAAAAAAAAAAGCGCTTTCAATTTTGTGATTTGCGAAACTCGTGCTTGCACGGAGGGGCACTGAACCTTCCCATTCAGCAATGTTCGCTTATCTCACGTCGTGATTAAAAAACACCATTCCTGCCGAGGTCACGATTAGCCAACGCCCTGCAATACAATAAGTGGGCTATCTTTCGATGTTTCTGACAAATTGCAAATCCTGCCAAATGAGGCATCTCTCGGGATATTACGGTAAGCAAACTGATCAGACAATATTGAATCACTTTCTTGTTTTAATACATTCATGGTTTTTAAAATGTGATTTGGCTTTGAACGACAATAAGTGTGTTCAATGTCTTTGACGCGAAAATGTTCCCCGCTGTCATTTACATACTCTCTTAATACTGAACCCAGGCACGTAGCCAAGGGGGGGGGGGGGGGGAAAGGGGGGGGGGGGGGCGCGGCCCAGGGGGCCCGGCCCCCCCCCCCCCCCCAAAATCTTTTTGTTTTTCTGAGACCTCCTCTCCCCCCTCCCCTTCATACAGCATTTTGTCATCACCTTTGGCGAAGCATGTCATGTGCTCCGCCCCCGTAGCCCTGATTGGCCCCAGGGAGTAGTAGCGTTCTCTCTTTGCCAAGTCAAAGTAAAGCAAAGTATGGTTATCTCGAAGGGTGCGTCAACGGTGTTACTATGCACGTTTGCCTTTCCGCTTTACGGCAAGTGGGAACAGGCGTGAAATAAACAGAAAGCTTTCCATTTGTTCAGGGTATCGCGAATTTGATAAGTTTCTTTTCCGGGCGTTAAATGTCGAAGTACTTTGCAGCTAACGCTTGTGTCCTGGTGGAACGTTCCTGTACGACGAGGGCTTGACAGTTTTCAATCTGTTTGAAGTGTACAATTTCACTTTATACCGCGTTTCATCTTAAAGTCAGAGCAGGGCCAAGAGCTAGTAGAGGCAGGAAATAACTTTATTGAAAATAAAAGGCCCCAAGTCCGGGGCCAAAAAGAAAGGAATTCCATTAATTTTATTTATTTATTTATTTTACCCTCAGGGCCAGAGGCATTACAGAAAGCAGTGGTGAAAAAATAAAACAGTACAGCGACAAAAACAAACAAGAAAAAAATAATTAAGAAAGAGAAAAAACATGGCTACGGATACTTGAACAAGAAAGAATACAATCAACAATTGATGCAATTGACGCAGGCAACTGGCTCCATTCCCTTGAAATTCTCGAGAGAAATGAGGCAACATATTTGTTGTAGCGCCAAAAAGGTACTCCTACTTTGTGATGGTGATTAAGACGAGCTGAAACGAATGATGGTGGGGTTATTGGCTGATTTTTGAGTGTGGAGTTGGGGTGGAATATTTTTTGAAAAGTTCAAATGCTAGCAATTGTACGGCGATGTGCAAGACTAGGTAGAATTAAAGTGTTTTTCATTGACGTCACAATGGCTGTGCGGTTATAATTAGCCAATATAAAGCGTGCGGATTTTCTCTGGATGGATTCGAGTGAGTCGACAAGGTAGGCGGTGTCGGGATCCCAGATGGAGGCTGCATATTCAAGCTTAGACCGTAGTAATGTTTTTATAAAGAAAGAGTTTCACGAATGAAGGGGGATAAAAGTTATGTTTTAGATAACCAAACATCCGGTTAGCGTTATTAATCACGTAAGCGACATGCAAGCTCCAAGACAGATCGGAGCTAGCGAACACACCCAGGTACTTCTAGGAGTCTACAATTTCGAGGGGATTGTTATCAAAATAATAGACAGTAGTAGAGGAAACTTTACGAGCTAGGCGCATCAGTTCAAATTTTTTTATGTGAAGTTATATTAACCAAAGCTTGCACCAATGAAAGATCGAGTCCATATCAAGCTGTAAATGTTGCGAATCAGAGTCATTAGAAATTATTCGGTAAATAGCACAGTCGGCGGCAGATAATCTGATCGAGGAGGATACAATACTGGGCAGATCGTTAATATAAATTAGAAAAAGTATTGGACCTAGAGCCCTGAGGAACTCCAGAGGAAACAGGTGTGGGAGAAGAGTTACCACCATTGCACGTGACAAATTGCGGGCGATTGGTTAAGAATGCTTTTAGCCAATTGATAACGTAAGGGTAAATGTTAAATTCACTTAATTTATACAGTAGAAGATTATGCGATACCTTATTGAAAGCTTTAGCAAAGTCAAGAAAAATGCAGTCCACCTGGAATTCATGATCAAAAGCGACGCGAAAATCGTTAGTAATAGAAAAGAGCTGTGCTTCGCAAGAAAAATTCTTTCTAAGCCCGTTTTGAGCTGAGAATAAAAATGAGTTAGATTCAAGAAAATTAACAAGTTGCATGTATACGGTATGTTCTAAGACCTTACACATAATGCTAGTAAGTGAAATGGGTCTATAATTGAAAGGGGAGTGTTTGTTACCAGCCTTGTGCAGAGGAATTATTTTACACACTTTCCAGTCATTAGGCAGAGACCCGGTGTCGAGTGATTGTTGGAACAGACTAACAAGGATAAGTGATGAATACTGATTTGTTGATTTCAGAAATTTGGAGTTAATTACATGTGCACCAGTTACTGAAGATAATTCAAGGCCATTTACAACTTTCGGTGTTCGGGAAGACCTGGTGGATATGGGCCACGAGGGCCTGCCACCAAGCGATGTGTCCTCGTCTTCAGGCGGAGCGAACCTAAAGAAGATGGGTTCGAGAATCGGGCGGTAAGGAGTCAAGCTGCTGTTGGCAAGATGGAACGGTGCGTGGGCAGTCCCAGAGCACGTGTGGGGGTTAGGGTAGCCCGGGCAGTAGGCAGATCGGGGACTGCCGCGGTGTCGGGTTAAATAGGGGAGGATTTGAGGAGTGGAGAGGCTGTGTGTCTGAGCTTGACGGACAAGACAGGCATCTTTGGGGGGAAAAAGTTTGAAGGTGGATGGAAGAAGGCAAAAGCCATTTAAGAGCTCTTGAAGTGTCTTGCGGGGACTAGCTCGTTCTTGGCGGGCTATGGTGGGGTGGTAGTGGGCAGGCCAGGGAGTCTCCCGGGAAATGGTAGCACGGGAGAGTTGGTCAGCTAACTCGTTTCCCGGCACTCCAGCATAGCCTGGAACCCTTTCGAGTGCGTAGGAGGTGCGGGGGTGTCGGGCTAAATCAATGGAGAGTTGGTGGAGGATGTGGGTATGAAATCCGTTGTCAAAGAAGGAATGAAGTGCGTCCTCAGTGTCAGAATGATGTGATGGCCAGGAGAGCTCCGGCATATTATGACGGAGGCTAAGGCTGGGGTTTTGGGGACATCGGAGAAGTAAGCGACGAGGGCGGGTTGTTAGGGAGGAAACGCAGGAATGGCCTTCCTGCGTTTCTTCAATGTAAGAAACATCTGTATAAGTAATCTTTGTGAGGTAAGAGAAGCGATAGCGTAGTGTGCATAGGCGAACCTTCCTGCGGCCAGCATGATTTACTGGCTGCCTATTTCGGTGTAGAGTGCGGATCTGGATTCGAGGCAAGGTTGTCCAGGGGGTGGCTTGGGTGGAATTGGAGGGGAGGGGGAGGTTAGTGTTGTCGTAGTGAAGTGATTCTAGAATCTGCCAACCTTGATGTGTGAAGCGGAGGCGTCATTGTTGAGCTAAGAGATGCATTTCGATTCGTGCGTCACGGAGGGTGTGAAGGCTGATTTCTAGGAGTTCAGTAAGCGGAGTACTCCGAGAGCTAGTCGTAAGGTGGGGCGGAGAGCTCCGTTATGTTATTGCACATGTTGTTGTTGCTGGGATGGAGTAACACGTAAGTATTGGAGGGCGTACATTACCCTAGAGTAGGTAAGAGCCTCGGTTAGACGATGTATCTCATGCCCCTTGAGGCCCTGTCGTAGACGCGTCACACGGATTATAATTTGCGTAACCTGAGTAATGCCATGTTCACACTACGGACGCAACGCACCGATCTTTCATAAGACAGGCCAACCTAAGCGCGACCAACTGAACGAGTTCGTTCAGACCACGATTGCTTGTAGTTTGAACGAAATCGTTCCGCTTCTTCGCTTACGTTTGCGTGTGTAATGAAAGACCGGCGCGTTGCGTCCACAGTGTGAACATGGCATAAGTTGTCGTTCGCCGGCACAGAGCCAGTCGGTAACGGTGCCACCTTACTTGATGTTGAAGCCGAGAACCTTCATGTTTCTGTGACGGGAAAGGGGGGAGCCGTGTAGGTTGAGGTGTGGCGAAAAAAACACCAACGCGAAGACTAAAAACGCAATGTCACGACGCCTTCTTCGTGCTTGATTAGATCTGTTGGCAGAAAAACGAAAAATGATATGACATGGCTCTTTAGGGCAAGCTAGATTGGCTCTGTTAGGTCATCGTAGAGCTGGCGCTCGGACCTGATATAAAACTGTGCATGAAAAAGATTAAAAACTCAGCAGTGCGTGAAATGCTAGTTGAATTTGCAGTGCCAAAGATTATAAGCTAAGAACCTTCCATTTTTTTGTGTGTGAAGGGGGTTTTAAAAGAAATAGTTCGAACAATTCCTATACATCGTGGGCACGGTGCAAGAAACACATTTAGCTGATGCCACTGGATACGACGGAGCATCCAGATTATGTTCGGCGGGCCTAGCGCTTCAGTTGAACACGGGTAGATGGCGTCTGAATAAGGGAGATCATCTTCTTCCCAATTATATCCATCTGGTGATTTTCTTTTTCAGAGGTCTGCTCACCTTTGCGGCATCGCCGCGTCGTTCGCCATTCGCGAACGTGGGCTTCTTCTGCCTTTTCTATTTCATTGTGGAACTCGGTACCTCATGGGCCTCTTCGTCATAACGCCCTCTACGTCGGCATGAAACGAACCAGTGCTGCAAGGCTAGCTTCGAACACAATTTGTTCCCGTCTTCTTCCTGGCGAGAGCGGTGAGTGGCATCGCCTAAAAGTGCTTCGTGCATCGTGGTTGCGAGGAACGTTCAAATACCTGAGGTCAGCAGCGACACCGTACTGGCGAAATAGACACGTTTCGAAAGACTGCCCCCTGTTGACAGCTGTAGAATCCCTGCACATTGGCCAAATAAATCCGCAACGTCACGGCACATTTCATGCATTTGGTTGTATGAAGAGGCAAAAAAACACCCCCCCCAGAAAAAAGGTGATGAGCTCAGTGACGTTGCACTTTCAACGCTGTATCATTGGCTCGTCGGCTTCTATCGTTGGCCGCGCTCCGACATTCACTATCTTATGGAATGACTTGTACGTTCCACGACGTCAGTGGTTTCGCCATTGTGCACGGGTTCCAGCCTTCTAATAATCGGACCGCGACTTTGGAAAGGGGTTATTGCCCGTCTACAGCAGAAACAACATAAGTTATATTTAATATATTAGCAACGTGCACGACTAAAAGCGCGCTGTGGTCGAAATTCACGATTGGGAAAACACTCACTGTGGCGTCTTTTTCTGCATTAATTTTACTGCCCTATTACAGCTATATTACAGCAATAGCTGTTAGCGGGACACTTCGCGGCTTGATCATCATCCTCATAAAGCCTTAATTTGTGTCAATAAACAACTAATAATGGTCTACAATGTGGCACTGTGAGAAAGTTGTGCAGCTGCAAAACGTGCTCATCTATGCTTACTTAAAAAAATGCAAGTAACAATAAAACTAGCGTACAAAAATACACGACAAGGCATTGATAATGACGAAAAATAACCTCAACAAATTGTGTATTGAGATTTACGTAGCTATCAAACATATCAAAATGTTAATGCCCAAGATTGTTCACACACATCTGCATTATTGTTGTTGGTGATATCATATGTTAATTACGAAGATAAAAAATGAAAGCTCTCCAATTTGAGCGAGCCGGTACGTTCAGATTCACTGTGCATAAAAGTGTTGAGCCAACGCCCCCGTGAAATATTCTATGTAAAAAGACAATATCGCGCCATAATCTTCTGAGGGATCGACACTGTAGGCCAAATTTATCAAGCAGGAGTTCATAGTTGTAAAAATGCCTTCGGCCAATGTATTTGTCATGGATTATAGATTATACGCACTACCGTCCGTTGCAACTCGAGACGATAGGGTGAGGGTAAGACGGGCCGGGTAGAAGGAAGCAGACGAAATGCTGGAGAAGAGAGGGGGAAACCTCCTCCTCTTTTTAGCGTTCCGTTTGCTTCCTCCTCCCTGGCCCTCCTTACCTTTGCCCTACCTTCTTGAGTTTGAACGGACAATAGGCGTCTTTGAATTGACTCTATTTTGGTTGCATCATGTACATGAGCGAATTCCACACTACCGAGCCAAAATCTAGTCTAGATCTTATAATAGGACAGAATAAAAGAAGGAAACAAGCATAGTTCACAAACTTTCAAGTAAATCGAGTAATCATTCTCAGTAATATAAATGCAGAACGGACAATGTAGGTGACATGGCAGCCAAACGAAAGAGTAGTGTCAAAGTGCACTCCAAGATCACGAAGCGATGAAACTCTTAAAATACACTTCTCATCAAGTGAGTACGAATACTGCACAATTTCACGTTTTTTACTGAAATAGAAGACCTTCATTTTCTGTGGATTAATATTAAGCAATTTTTCTGATACCAGTTTTAAATATACGACGCGTCACTCTGAAGAAGGTTACAGTCGTCAGTCGAACTAATAATAATAAAAAGTTTGATATTGTCCGCAAATAACAGCGCATTTGAGTTTACTGCATAAATAGATATGCCATTGATAAAAATCAAAAACAAAAGTGGACCCAAATTGGAGCTCTGTGGTACTCCCGCTAATGCACAAAAGTATCAGAGAAGTTATTGGAAATGCGTACAACACGGTGACGGTCAGTCAGGTAGGCTCTCAAGCCATTTTAAAATCACAGGAGGAGACCTATTTCGTTTCAATCTGTGCAATTGCAAAGCATCCATAACCTCATCGAAGGCCTTCTAGCGGTCAAAATAAACGTCAACTTGACCGCGCCGTCGATCGTGCTCCATATCGAGGCGGGCCATTTCTGACACTCCGCCAAAACATTCCACGGACCGCTGATAACAAGAAAAACAAGCAAGATAACATGCATGGTCATGCATGTGAGGAACATAACATGCATGGTCAGTAAAACTGTCCCAGCCGGGCAATCTGGCAGTGCACTAAAATAGGTGTTCATGTGACCCAGAATTAGCACAAACAACTATTCACGGCAGATACGCAGTTCGAACTGCATCACAGTTTCACAATACATTTTGCATCAGAAAGTGAGGAGAGAGCAAGTGTGTGTGTTCGCTTCAATAAACTTTCATTTGTAAGAGGAGAAGGGGCCGCGGCGCGGTTGAGTGCGGGCGTGCTCAGCTGCTGCTCTGCCGTCGCCGGTTGTTCTTCACTCTGGGTTTACGTAGCAGAGGTGCGTGAGCTGCGATGTGTGTGTGCAGCTAAAACGATGGATGCGGTTCCTTCCACGAGTGGTATGGATGTGGTTCTTTCCAAAAGTGATATGGATGGCCGTATCCACGAACGTCGACGTACTCTGACAGGGAGAGTATAAAAAAAAGGTTAAAAAATTACAGAAAGATCCAATGACGGATTTTTAGGGAATGCGTCAGCATTACCCTTAGGAAATGCCGTAACGTCCCTCTTTGGGAAACGCTGACACTGACCCCGTAACGAAGCCAGAAAACAAGGCAGCAAAGAATAGAGGGTGCAAACGAGAACGCCAAAACAGCGAAGTGAAGGGGTCAGCGTTACTGTTTCCAAAAAGCGGGACTTATGTGGCTTTCCCAAGGGTCATGCTAACAAATTCTTTAAAAATCCACCAATGTATCTTGCTGTAATTATTTCTTTCACCGGCGGAAATCAGGGAAACGTCAGTGTGCCAACTGTGACGATGTTGTTTTAACAATGCGATGATTCCAACCTTTCATTGTTAGTTTTACACGTGTCGTCGAACTTGTAGTATGAAACTGATGGTAAGGAAACATAATCACCTCAAAGCACGCGGTGAAGTGTGAGCCCGCGGCACGAAGCCTGCATCTTTATTGCTCTCATAATCAGAGTATAAAAAGGAAAGTCAATTTTTGTTAATTCGTAATTTTTATTCGCTGCCCCGGTCTTTGCGTTGTTTCGCTGGGTGATACGTTAGAATGCAAGATCGGAAGGGAGAGGAAACCAGCTAGGCGTAAAACGTGTTTTCCCATCGCCAGAGAGCCAGCCGGATTAGAGTCACACGCCATGCCTTCGACCGACAGGGTGGTCCCGCCGCTCGGTTACAAGCTCGACCGCAAGCTGGGAGACTTCAGAGCCCGCTTTCGCGAAGACCGCCGACCGTCCAATTCAGGCGCCAAACCCTAGAGCCCCACCACGGGAGGAAAGGGTGAACTCCCTGCGTCGCAGTGAATTCGGGCTGCTCGTCTGCAAGCCGTGCACGCAGGGAGCCCTCACCAGGTGCTCGAGACAGGCCTGCTAGAAATCAGCAGACCATGGCGGCCCCGCAAAGGTCACCGCCGCGAAGACCGCTACAAGCCCTAACGCTCTTCACCGTCTGCAACCGCAACCTCGATCCTTTACCCTCGTCCACAAGCTCCATTTAAACCACCATCCCCATTTCTTTTAAAAATGTATTTGTCCGATCCCATCTCCTCATCGTTGGACGCTGTGCTGCCGGGCTTCACGGTATGCGCGACCTGCCTTTCTGCGGCGGCGCGGCTCTCCTGAGTCAAAATAAATCACGATTACTCTCACTATTTAGTGCGAATCTATATTTTGACTCGCTTTCCTGATTTCCATTGATTCGCTTTCCTGTTTTTATTAATGAAATAATTAGACGCGCAGTTTATATATATATTGTTAGGAAGAAGACGAAGCGCCCCCGGCTGGGGAGTTCCTGCTGGGTGCTCGAGGACAAGGCAGTTGGCGATCGAACCGTTCTGTAGAGCAGTCTGTTACCAACCTACTTCCATTAGATCATCCCCATTAAAACCCGTTCAGGTGGTGGAGGTGTTTCCGCTCCCCAACCTCTCACTCGCATCGACCCACCTCAAGTCCTCGGTCTGGAACTCCGCAGCGGCCGCACTACAGCTATTATGCCTGAAGAAGGGGACAATGCCCACGGCTCTTCTGCTTCGCCAACAGCTGTGGCCACAACCTCAGCGACACCGCCGCTACACACTCAAGCTGTTAAGAACCGACAACGCGACCCACCACTCTTCGCTTGTTCATCCGATTCCGATGTCCACGACTGGCTTAAGAGCTACGACCGGGCAAGTCAAGACAACCGGTGGGACGACTCATTCAAACTAGCGAATGTAGTGTTCTTTCTGAAAGAAACAGCTCTTCAATGGTTTGACAACCATGAAGAGGAATTTAACTCCTGGGACGCCTTCAAGACACGCTCTGCCGACGCCTTTGGTAAGCCAGAACAGCGCCGACAGCAGGCGAAGGAAACATTGGCTCACCGCTACCAGGTTAACACCGAATCATCCCTTGCCTACATTGAAGGTGTTCTCCGGCTGTTTCGTCGCGTTGATGCTCACATGCCAGAAGAGGATCGCACCCGACACCTATTCAAGGGCCTTTCGCAGGAACTTTTTACCATCGTCGCTCCCAAATCTCCTCCAACGGTCCAACACCTCATCGACGAATGCAAGAAATACGAGGAACTCCAAAGCGCCCGCATCAACAAGCAACTGTTCGAGCGGCTACCTGAGGTATGCCTCGCACCAGCATTTAACACGGACATTAAAACAATGATCTGGAACATTATCCGTGATGAACTGCGGCCTTACCTGGCTCACTTACAACCATTTGTCGACGTTGCCGCCCAAGATCCGCATGTGCAATCAATTCAAAAGGTTGTGCCACACGAAATTCGCTCTGCGTTAGGACACCTGTCTCCGCCAACACCGCCGCCTATACCAGCATCGCCGGTGGCTCCACTTGTTTGCTCCATGGCGCATGACCCTCAGCCCCGCTACACATGCAGGGCTCCCGTTTACCAGGTCTATCCCCCGACAGGGTCCTATGGCCCACGTCGACGAACTGACATCTGGCGCACAGAAGACAACCGCCCAATTTGTTACAACTGTCAAACGCCGGGACATATTGCACGCTACTGCCGCCGATCAGCGGACGCTGCCGTCTACCGATACTCTCCCCAAGGCCCGTCCCCCTACTTTCACGACGAGAGCATCCCTTCTGGAGACCGACGCGCTCGAGTTTCCCCTTCGTCGCTCACCACTCGCCGGGGCCGGTCGCCATCACTTTACCCTCGCCGTTCGCGCTCTGTGTCGCCTCTCAACACCGTCGCCGCACCTACTGAGACATCAAACTAAGCCCAGCAGCCTGTGCAAACACCGGAGGTCAGGCTGCATTCTTCAAACTTGACAAAAATACCTCCTTGTAATAGACCGGGACCGTTCAGATTGTAATCGACGGACAAACATTCACGGCTTTAGTGGATACCGGGGCCGCCAAATCATGCATTGCCGAAAACGTTCGCCGCAGTTTGCGTAAGGTGCTCACACCCGCTCATGGACGCTTACTACGCATGGGCAATGGAGAACTGGTGCGACCCCTCGGCTACTCAACCGTGTTCATGCTTCTCCCCTATTGGAAAAACCAGCATGAAAATCAAACTGGTCAAGCTGGTAATTAAGGTGGTCAAGCTGGTAATCAAGGTGGTCAAACTGGTCAATGTGGTAATTAAACTGGTTTAGCTGGCAATCAAGCTGGTTTAAGCTGGGCAAGCTGGAATTTAAGCTGGTCAGTCTGGTCTAAGTAAAAACCAGCATGGTCTCACTCGAATCTGGTTTTAGATTCAATCTGGTGTAGCTGGGAGCCAGTCTGGTCTTAACTGGTCAAACTGGTTTTCCATGGAGCCAATGTGGTCAAGCTGGGAGACGAGCTGGTCATGCTGGGAGACAAGCTGGTGAATCTGGTCGAAATAATAATCGTGGTGGTCAAGCTGGTCATGCTGGGAGCGCGCACGCCAAGGTCGGCTAGAGATAGCCGAACTGGCATTGCTGGGAGCGCGCGCGACAAGGTCGGCTGCTGGAACGAGGCCACGTCCTGTTCTTTGTCCTCTCGTTTTTGGTAGACCACCGGGCGCGTCAGGCGCGCTGCAAGCTACCTTTGTGTGCGAGAAAAGAGAGAGAGAGAGAGAGAGTGGTAGAAACGGAGAATCGAAGACGCGTTTGGATAGCTTGGGCAGAGGGCAGATCGAAGGGACGGCTGTGTGCGCGTTGTTTGGAGACTAGTTGAACGACGGTGCAAGCGAAGCGGGTTTTGAGAAGACAGCGAGCGGCAGTCCGTTCAGTGCGGGAAGATGTCAGACGTCCCGACTGCGGCGTCGCTTCGTGTCTTCGAACGTGTGTGTGCCCAAGAATGACGGCGGTGCCGAGGAGTATCGCCAATGCCATCCAAGCCACACGGATTTCCTCGCCTCTGCCGACCACGCAAGTTGCCGCTTCGCCCCCATCGCTGGCGGGACCCAGGTTCGCTTCTCTCGTCCGTGTAGTATTTTCGTCTGCTATTGCCTGTTTTTGGCCTGTGTCTAGTATTTTTTTCGTGTTGAGAGATAAGCAATCTGGTTTTATTAACATTGTAGACAATTTGCACCGAGAATCTGTGCGTCGGTTAGTACTGTGTCAGCGCCGAGGATGTGTAGCATTTGAGTTCATGTGAGGCTGCCGCAAGTACGAAAATAATAAATTGGATGCCGAGTTGGCTTTTCTGACGAGCTTGGCTTTTTTATTCTGTGTATTAATTTAAACAGGTTAAACTGGTTGGGAAGTTCACCAGCATGACCAGTTTAACAGCATGACCAGCATGCCAAACTGGGCATGCTGGGGCAATAACCCAGCTTGAAGCTGGGACCAGATCAACCATCATGACCAGTATGACCAGATCAACCACCATGACCAGCATGCCAAGCTGGGCATGCTGGGGCAATAACCCAGCTTGAAGCTGGGACCAGCTTAAGCTGGTTTTTTCAATAGGGGGAGGAAGCCGTTACGTTGTCATTTTCACAGTACTACAAAACTGCGTCGCTGACGTCATCCTCGGTTGCGACTTTTTGACTTCAAACGAGGCCTTTATTGACTGTAGCAGCGGCGAGCTCCATCTCATCATCTGCGATACAGAAGACACTGTTCCCGATTCGCCTCCGGTTGTTCTTCGTGCTGCAGACGACATATGCCTGCCCGCGTTTTCAGCAGTTTCCGTACAGCTTTTACCCGAATCCCGCTTTAACAGTGCTTGCGGTCTCGTGGAGCCTATCGCGACTACTTTTGCAAAGAAGGGCGTTCTGGTTCCCCACTCCATTTCCATGGTGGAAACACGACGAGTTCACTTATACATTACAAACCCTTCAGCGGAACCACTCATGCTACCTCGTGGATCGCGTATCGCCACAATCCAAACGTGTGACGAGCATGCTATCGCCTCTTTATCTCCAGCAACTACTACGACAAAGCTACAAGCTGCTTCGGCTGACACTCTCAGCGAGTGAACTGCCCAAATGATAGACTCTTCCCTAACGAATGCTGAACGTGAATCTCTCCAACGTCTACTAAGCACGTACAGCGACTTGTTTGACTTCAGTCGCCACGCCCTTACTCAGACGACCACTGTGACACATCGAATTGATACCGGCTCCGCCACTTCCCTGAAAAGCCGGCCATACTGAATATCACCAGCCGAGCGGAAGACCATAAAAGAAAATGTCGCCGACATGTTAGACAAGAAAATAATCACACCTTCGTCAAGTCCATGGTCATCTCCCGTAATTCTCGTGAAAAAAGATGATGGCTCCTCGCGGTTCTGCGTCGATTACCGCCGCCTTAACAAAGTCACCAAGAAAGACGTGTACCCGCTACCTCGAATCGACGACACACTAGACGCTCTTCAGGGCTCATCTTTTTTCTCCTCATTAGACCTGCGCAGTGGGTATTGGCAAATTCCCGTTTCTGAGGAAGACAAACCAAAAACAGCGTTCGTTACTCCTGACGGCCTATACCAATTTAATGTCATGCCGTTTGGACTGTGCAATACCCCAGCAACGTTTGAACGCATGATGGACACTCTGCTCCGGGGCCTCACATGGAATATCTGTTTAGGCTATCTCGACGACGTTGTGGTTTTTTCAACAACGTTCGACGACCATCTACACCGACTTCGGCAAGTGCTAGATTTCTTTCGTAACGCAAACTTCCAGCTGAACTCTAAAAAGTGTAAATTCGGAGCTCGAGAAATCAAGGTACTTGGTCATCTGGTCAGTGTCAATGGAATTCGTCCTGATCCAAGCAGGATTCAAGCAGTCTCTGAATTTCCAGTTCCTAGAAACTTGAAAGATGTCCGCGCGTTTTTTGGTCTTTGCACATACTTTAGAACATTCATAATGGCTTTTTCCAACATCGCCGAACCCCTCAACAAGTTACTTCGTCTTGGTCAACTCTTCCACTGGGACCAAGATCAAATGGAAGCGTTCACCTCTCTGAAAGCGGCCCTGGGGACCTATGTTGGACAAATGTTTCGTTTCTCCTAAAAGAAACGGAAGTGACGACATCGCGTCTGATTGGTTGAGGCTCGAATGACGAAAATTCCCTACGAAAATGAGGGCGGAGACGGCGAACCGCCCCCACCGGAAGTGACAACACTTTGACGTATCGTTTCCTCGGTGTTTCGTCTGAAAAGGGAACGAGTCTGTCGATGGTCTCTTCGCGGTAGCGAAATTGGAAACACGGCGTCTCGGAGGCAGAGCGACAGTCTTTCTATTGTTAAACTTTTTTTTTCCCTCCGGAAAGGCTCCACTGGCAGCACCGCGACACCGCGATGCCTTTGAACTACCGGAGGAAGCTTTTCGGAGGCAGTACCGTCTCACCAAGAATGTGGTCCGTTGATTGTGCGACGAACTGCGCGAGGAGCCCGAGTTGAGGCTGCGAGGTTCGTGGACGGTGATGTCTGTGGGACAGCAAGTGTTGTGCGCACTTCGCTTTTAGCCACGGGGAGCAAACTGTGCGGGGAGCTTTCAGAGTATGGTGGCGAGCGACGAGCACATAGCGAGGAATCAGGCTACAGTCGGCATTGTTGTGCGGGCTGTGTCCCTCGCTATTGTGCAGCCTCTGGGGATCCGGCGCGGCTGCAGCGGCTGGATCGACTTTTCCCAGACAACCGGCAAGAGGGAAGACGTCGAGAGGGGCTTCCAACGGCTCGGCAGGATACCCGGCGTCATCGGTTGCGTCGACGGGACGATGATCGCCATCGTCGGTCCGTCACAGAACGACCCCACCGTCACGAAGGCGGCGTATTGGTGCCGCAAACATAGGTCCCCTGAGGACCTATGTTGAAAGTCCAACATAGGTCCCCTGGGGACCTATGTTGGACTTTCGAGAAACTAGAAACAGAAGTGACGTACCGGCAGGAGGAGCGTAACCAAGCAACGGCGCGCACCGCGAAACCGCCCTCTTTGACGCCGTGACGACATTGCAAGATTGGCGTCTGTCACTTACTTGACAGGCGTCAAGAGCCAACCCCCGCAGAGCGGAAGTAGCTACGCTGTCCCCCTGCCGTACCTACGCTTTCTCGGCGGTACCTATCTGGAACCTAGTCCCTACGCAAGCGTCCGTTCCTCTGGCAACCGGAGGGGCATTTTCTGCTTTTAGTCAAGCGATGGCAGCCAATCCCTTGCGGCGGCGACCTTCACATCGGCTCTATATTAAAGAAACTTGTCAAACTAAAAAAATACACGTGTTCTATTGAAATAAACAACTGATGTTGTAGCCGTTCCAGAAAATATTAGATAGAGTAAACTCGCATAAAAGGCTAGAACAACATGCGGGACGCGGATGAGCGCCTAGTTCAAATTACTGGCGCTAATGACTGCTCAAGAAACAGGAGGATGTGGCCTCTCTGGTACGCGGCGCAACTAAGCTGAGCCCGGGGCTGTCCAGAGACGACAAAGGTCGTCTCTGGAACGAGCTAACCTCCCGGCTCAACTTCCTCGGGCCTCCAAGGAAGCCTCCAAGGAAGGAGCCGGAAGGTTGGAAACGCTACTGGGCCATGCGGGTGTCGAAGGCGCGGACGCGGGCTACGGAGCTGGCGAAACAGGCGAGGTAATTTGCGTAGTTTACTCAGAGTGTGGACCAAGCTATTGAATTACTTCCTTTACCCGCAGGCAAACAGGGGGCCGAGGCGCCCGGGTGCGCTCGCTGGCGTCATCATACTCACGTATTTTGGCGCTGGTGGGCGAGGATTCGGCCCTGGGCGCTCCCGGGTTTTCTTTATTTGAAACCAAGAGGTCTGCACTCTAGCCACAACTTGCCACCCGCCTGAAACTGGCCTCCGGGTTTGCCATTTTTCTTTTATCGAGATAAAGTGGAGATTTGGGCCAGTTCGTTCATTGCAAACAGAAAAAGCGCCGAAAAAAACACAGGGACGCAGCCGAAGGGAAACAGGACAAGGTGCACTCTCAACTGAAGTTAAATTTTTAATAAACTTCAGTTAAGAGTGCATTTTGTCCTGTTTTCTTCGTCTGTGTCCCTGTGCTTTTTGTTTGTTTGTTTTCTTATATCATTGTTGATCTCAACATTCCTCTACTATGGAATCTGTCATGCTTCCATGTGTGACAAAACACACGAAATGGCAGTGTGCTGAATTAAGTGAAGTGTAGTGTGAAATATTGTCTGTGATATATCCTGGATAATGACAAAGAATTTATACGGTGTTTAATAGTCCATGCTCAATTTTAAAGAAAGTATTGCAGCCTGTGCTTTCAAACATGTTTATTTTTCATGTTACGGCATTGCTGTAAAAAAAAGAAACCACTTTCAAAGACACTGCTTGTTGTCTTCTTTATACATTCAAACTGACACAAATCCAATATGCGATTATCGAGTAATACACCTGGCCCTGTGGTAACCATAATAGATTGTAAAATGGAACAGGGCAATGGAAGTGTAGAGAAAATGAATCAATGTCCAAACCCGATACGAACAATATATTGCAGTAAAAGAAGCAAAACGGGACTCACCAGTAGCCTCATTGAGTTATCCGTTTCCTGCAAGGGCGAGCCAGATGCCCTGTTGGCTAGCTACATAACCCGCAAAACATTCTGTTATTGTTCCAGGCATTTTATGCACCCTGCTTGCAAATTAAAAAAAGCTCTATGAACATCACCGTGATGCACCGAATAGCATTTCGGAGGCGGTACTACATGTCCGTAAAGGTAACACGGTGGTTGTGCAACGAACTGCGCAAAGCATCGGAGTTGACACTGTGGAGCTTATGGACGGCCTTGACTGTGGAGCAACACGTGAGGCACATACTGCCACTGGGGGCTTCTCTGGTGGCGAGGGCGTCAGTCAAGGTGAGGACGACGAGGGGTGCGCTGTCGCCGGTGGCGTCCCTGGTGTGCGGGAGTGCCACCGTGGCGAGGACGATGAGGGGCTCCCTGTAGCCGATGGTGTCCGTGATGGGCGGGACCTGCATTGTGGCGACGGACTCCTTGGCACTGGTAGTGTCCCTGGTGGACGCGACTGCCATCGTGGCTTGCGTGGGGCTCCGGGGAGGCACGGCTGTGGCGGGTTCGGAACTGGGCAACAAGGCGCTGCCTCAGAGCCCTCCCCCCGTCCGAGAGGCTGACCCGAGGGTGGGCAGGAGCTAGCCTCTCGTCATCCGCCACTGACCCCTCCGAGCTCGGCCCAGACTCCAACTCGCTCGTGAGGGTCCGGTTCTGCCTCCCTCGATGAAAGACACATATTGTGGAGCACTGCACAATACGATATAATGACGATGGCTGTTGTTGGATGATAATACAGAGTCCGGTGTCTTTTCAGACACTGGAATCTGCTTTTCAACAGCCCAATGCAGCGCTCCACAATGGACCTTATCGAAGAATGTGCCTTATTAAACCGGCCACAAGCGGTGGAGGTCGCATGGAATCCAGGGACAGGGGTGATGAGCCAAGGTTCCAAGGCATAGCCGCTGTCACCTGCAGAGTCGGAGAAGGAAATGTATGATATTAATGCTTTTTTTTTAAAAAAAGAATACTTCAACGACAGTTGAAATATACCCGTCGTGTTCAGAAATAGGCTGAATATGATCCACAATACCCGTAAATGACAATTGCACATTTGTATTTTGAGCTTGATGGCTGTATTTTTCGTTATAAACAGCCCACACTGGCAAGTGCTCGGAGAGCAGCCAGCTAAAAGCACGTCGCATCCAGTGCAATTGTGATGTAGTTTATCTCGGGATGAGCAAAGCTGCGGCGAGGCAGACGTCGTCAGGATGCCCTAGCTGTTCCAGCAACCAAAGCGGTCGAAGCACGCCAGCGATCGGGCCACCGCAACTAACCCCAAAGCTGCTTTTGTGTGAATTTTGAGTGACGATCGAGTTAATCTTCTATCATCTTGGGACACACAAAAGAGAGTCCCGTTGAGTGTGGAATTCCTCCCTCCCCTTTTCTCTTCTGCTGGCCGTAGAGCTGTCGGGATGGCGTCAGGTTCAAAGCATGTATAGTTCTAGGTAAGACAGTTATCATCCCTACCTGTCAAGGTTCCTACAAGGGCATTAGAGCTTTAGCGACATCTAGAAAACGCTCCTTGCTAATTGCCTAACTTATTTAAATGTTTTTTGTGTCTTTTTTAACAAGATAATGATGAGTTTGGTGTGATACTGCTCTTTTGAACACGTATAGACCAAAAAATAAGCCCCGAAATTTCGTTGTAGTATCCCTTTAAAATTGCTCGCAATTACGCAGGTAAAACTGCTGTTTGCAACCTTTCCCCCCTGTAGTTGACAGCTGCGTCGGAGAGTTTCCCAGGAGACGTGTTACAGGTATGGCCAGAGCGCATGCCAGTTATCTATGTTCGGAACAATATGTGTGATATTGTAGCTTATAAGTGCTGCAGAGCCATCATGTACAGAACCAACAAATGGAGTATGCTTACCGAGCAGGAGCCTGCCATCGTCTGTCAGCCGGCCTTGCTCGAAGTTGCTCCGGAGCCACGAGTAGCGCCACGCGAAGGAGTTGTGCACCGACCCAGGATACCGTGGGTCGATGCTCATCACCCGGCAGTCGGCGTTACACACCTGCAATAGTGAGACATATGTAGACATTAATTCAACTGAATCCACAAACAGTTGATTGCACTCATTGTCATGGGGCCCTGTCAAACACTATTTACATGTTGAACAACACACCACCATAAATTATGTGCTTTATAAACTTAAAATATTAAGACAGCGCAAAAAAACAAACAAAAAACGACGGAATATTGGATGAAGGAGGACACAGACAGAGCGCTGCCTGTGTTACAAAGATTAGAATTATATGATAAATGGCCACTTCCTTTGATCCACGTAATAGTTTAGGCAAATTTGTTTTTTTCTTCAAAGGAGAGTTTACACTTTATCATGCAGGACAGGGACTAATGATTAAAAGCCTAACACGACATGAAAACAAACAGAGATCGAAAGCTTTTCAGCTAACAAACCCTCCCTTCCTTCGTCGAACAAACGCTTGTGCGGAGGATGAACGAGTACTAACAATTCATAACTCTCTAAAATGGCATATCTACACCGTATTAGCGTTACGCTCTTTTTCAAACCCATTCAGAACGGGCATTGACCTATAACTAAAAGCGCGAGCTAGCTGCTTTGGATAAAGCCCCGGCGGCTGCACGAGCGCTCGTGCAGCGAGTGCTCCAGTCAAGCCGTTCGCGCTTACAGTCTTCTTAGTTAGTTCATGCTAAGGTGAGACGTAGTATATATGTGATCATACGTACCTCCATCGCGTTCAAAGCGTAGAATTGTTTGCGGCACCAATACGCCGCCTTCGTGACGGTGGGGTCGTTCTGTGACGGACCGACGATGGCGATCATCGTCCCGTCGACGCAACCGATGACGCCGGGTATTCTGCCGGGCCGTTGGAAGCCCCTCTCGACGTCTTCCCTCTTGCCGGTTGTCTGGGAAAAGTCGATCCAGCCGCTGCAGCCGCGCCGGATCCCCAGAGGCTGCACAATAGCGAGGGACACAGCCCGCACAACAATGCCGACTGTAGCCTGATTCCTCGCTATGTGCTCGTCGCTCGCCTACATGCTCTGAAAGCTCCCCGCACAGTTTGCTCCCCGTGGCTAAAAGCGAAGTGCGAACAACACTTGCTGTCCCACAGACATCACCGTCCACGAACCTCGCAGCCTCAACTCTGGCTCCTCGCGCAGTTCGTCGCACAATCAACGGACCACATTCTTGGTGAGACGGTACTGCCTCCGAAAAGCTTCCTCCGGTAGTTCAAAGGCATCGCGGTGTCGCGGTGCTGCCGGTGGAGCCTTTCCGGAGGAAAAAAAAAGTTGAACAATAGAAAGACTGTCGCTCTGCCTCCGAGACGCCGTGTTTCCAATTTCGCTACCGCGAAGAGACCATCGACAGACTCGTTCCCTTTTCAGACGAAACACCGAGGAAACGATACGTCAAAGTGTTGTCACTTCCGGTGGGGGCGGTTCGCCGTCTCCGCCCACATTTTCGTAGAGAACTTTCGTCATTCGAGCCTCAACCAATCAGACGCGATGTCGTCACTTCCGTTTCTTATAGGAGAAACGAAACATTTGTCCAACATAGGTCCCCTGGTCTCCGTCCCGATTCTTGGACATTTCATACAAGGTGCAGATACAGAAATTCGCGCAGATGCTAGCGGTCATGGCCTGGGCGCTTTCCTTGCACAAAACATTCGTAACACCCAGCGTGTGATCGCATATGCTAGCCGCGCCCCTACCAAATGTGAACGCAACTACACCATCACCGAACGCGGATGCTTGGCGGTCATATAGGCAATTTCAAAGTTCCGTCCATACCTTTACGGAATTCACTTTCGCATAGTAACAGACCATCATGCCCTTTGCTGGCTGACCGGGCTCAAGGATCCATCTGGTCACCTGGCACGCTGGTCACTCAAGATTCAGCAATACGACTTTACGATTGTTTATAAATCCGGAAAACGCCACCTGGACGCAGACGCCTTGTCGCGGTGTCCACTCTCGGCTGATTCTTCCCCTCAAGAACCACATACCGAGATTGAACTTTTTGCAGTTTTGGACACTAATGACGTCGCGGATGCTCAACTTTCGGACCAAGAATTACAACCCATTGTTCGTCACCTCCTCCGACCCAGCACGCCCTCATCATGGCGCATCCAACGATGTGCACGCCTTTTCACGCTGCATGATGGGGTTCTTTACCGAAAAAACTACGAACCCCATGGACGCCCTTGGCTTCTGGTCGTGCCTCGGCTGCTTCGAATAGACATCATCCGCGCCCATTATGATGACCCGACGGCCGGACATCTCGGCTTTAGCAAAACGTACTTCCGCATCCGTGATCGCTATTTTTGGAACGGCATGTCGCGCACAATTAACAAATACATTCGAAGTTGCCTTCTTTGCCAAACACAGAAAAGTCGCACGACCAAGACACCCGGTCCTCTTCAATCCATCACACCACCCGAATCCCCGTTCCAACAAATTGGCATTGATTTTTTGGGTCCTTTTCCAATTTCCACCAACAACAACCGCTGGGTTATTGTTGCCGTCGATTACCTTACCCGCTATGCAGAAACTGCGTGTGTACGCACGGCTACTGCCCAAGACGCCGGAGTTTTCTTTCTCCACAGCATTTTACTGCGGCACGGAGCACCCCAAATCATCGTCAGTGATCGGGGAACCCCGTCTATTGCCAAGCTAATTGAAGAAGTATTGCGCCTCACCAACACAATTCACAAAGTAACCAGTGCGTACCACCCACAATCAAATGGACTCACCGAACGCCTAAACCGAACATTATTACAAATGATATCCATGTATGTCGACGATCACCACACCAACTGGGACGCCATCATTCCATACATCACTTACGGCTACAACACTGCGCATCAAGCAACAACAGGATTCTCGCCTTACTATCTTCTATACGCTCGTGAGCCTCTTACGCCTGTGGACACGATCTTGCCCTCTCTAAATGACCAGCCGTTGAGCCACTATGCCACCGACATCGTTGGCCGAGCGGAGAACGCCCGTCGCCTTGCCCGTCTGCACACCCTACGGTCCCAACAAGAGCAGCAACTTCGCTATTCGGAAACCCATGGTCTTGCCTCCTACGAAGTTGGAGACAGGGCTCTTCTAGCCCCACCTCTACGCCAGTCGGGAAAGTCAGAAAAACTCCTTCAGAAATACGTTGGACCCTATGTTCTTCTGCGTCGCCTTTCGCCCACAAACTATCAAGTTTCACCACTATCTCCCCCCCGAGATCAACGATCTAAAACCACCGACATCGTTCACGTTGCAAGGATGAAACCCTTCCATAGCCCCGATGAGGCTACATCAAACTGACTGACACCCAGCCTTCCACCCGACCGGCGGGAAATGTTAGGAAGAAGACGAAGCGCCCCCGGCTGGGGAGTTCCTGCTGGGTGCTCGAGGACAAGGCAGTTGGCGATCGAACCGTTCTGTAGAGCAGTCTGTTACCAACCTACTTCTATTAGATCATCCCCATTAAAACCCCTTCAATATATATATATATATATATATAAAGAACAGAAAAAAAAAAAAAAAAACACATCGTAGGCATTTTTGTTTTCACACTTTTCGCGCTCCGAAAAGATGAACCTTCAAATTTCGATAAACTTCTTTCTTGTCAAAGGTCTGTGTGTTACGGCGAGACGCGGGTAGCACATTTCGCGCAGCTTATAAGTTTAGTAGATTGACGATAATGGTGATGATGATAATTGGTGGCTATTTCTTTGCATTGTTTTGCTCGGTTGCGAGCGTCACCAAGCGCCCCGCAATAACAGTCTCTACTGCACGATTGCAATGTCCCGAGGAGCGCTGCCAGCGTGAGAAGAATCTTGGAGGCCATGGTATGAATTCACAAATAGCCTGACTCTGACGAAACGTGGCATGTCGTGTCTCCGTGACGTGACATGACACCGTGACGTCAGACTCCATGACCTTACGATGCTGCGTGACGTCACAGTTAAATCACGTACAACTTAGAGTCACGTGACGTCACACGACAATGTGACGTCAGGTAACACCATGACGTCATGGAAAAGCGTGCCGTCAGAGTCACGTGCAATTGAAATTTTGGTGGTTTGGGCTAGTTGGTCCGTGGTAGGAATAAGGTTTAAAAGCGAAACCAGACATGGACGATAGGAAATAACGCGAACGACATGGACAAGCGTGTCGTCACATTGTAACATGACGTCATGTGACCCCGTGACGTCATGGAGTAACATGCCGTCAGTCATGTGACGTCACATGGCAACGTGGTGTTACGTGACGCCGTTACGTCATGAAGCAGTGCACCGTCAAGATCATGTGACGCCGCATGCCAACATGATTTCACATGACACCATGACGTAATGAAGTAACATGTTATCAGTCACTTGACGTTGTTGTAACCAGACGATGAAGAACAAGAGAAGCGAGGGAGCTCGTACTTTTGGTGTGTTTTTTTTGCTGTCTGAAAACGAGTTGTAAAAGATAAAGTCGCACAAACCGATTGTCAAGCGTTTTTGCCTTCGTGTTTCTTGGTTCCTGAACATTTAGTGCCGAAACGCGGGAAGCTTTCGGATTACAAGGGCCCATGCTGCACGCCGCAGGAAATTTCAATCCTGCAGCTGCAACGGACTTCAGCAAATCTTTGGCGGTAGCAGACCACTGGGAAAAGAACAGAGACGGAACCTTGGTAGACGACCACACGGCCTCGGAAATATTCATAGTGAATGGAGAGGCTGAAGGCGAGGCGGTCGACTCGACAGGCACAAAAGACGGATTATGAACGACGCCAATCGGAGTTTACATGATCCCAGCCCCGACGAGCAAAAGTGCGTTCGATCAAGGACAGACTCGCTACTAGCAACGCAGAGCTCCAACAACTTGACTGTGAGCTAGAGCCGCTCATTCCACTCGAAAAACAGGAAAGTGAATGCACCGTCACTGCAGAATACCAAGACGAAGCCGCCTGGGTGCTCAGCGGTGTGGCTAGCAAGATTGAATCTCTAAAATCGCAGAGAATAATAGCTTCGGCGGCGATCACCGGAAACCAAATCGGCATTCAAGACCACTCAGCGAGACGTGGGCCAAAACTTCCGGAGCTTGAACTTTCTACCTTCGATGGGGAGCTAGGTAGTTGGCTCACATTCTGGGAGCAGTTTGATGGAACCATCTATACCGATGTAACCCTAACAACCACAAATAAGTGAAGTTCCACTACCTTCGTCGGTGTCTAACGGGAGAAGTTGCTGCTGCGATAGCCTGGCTACCAACAACAGAAACCTGCTACGCCGAAGCAATCACGATCTTACAACAGCGGTTGGGAGTTCAGAGGAGAATAGAGCGACAGCATCTGAATGCTCTCATGAATCTACCTCTCACTGCTTCAGCCAATGACGTGAGAGGACTGAGAAACCGGTATGGCACCACACAACTCAACGTTCGGCGCCTCAACTCTTTGAATGTTCCCACTTAAAGACCGACCAACAAGAAGAAAGAAGGATACTTTCCCTATATTCCTCCCTTCCATTCGAGAAAGAAGGAGTTGCTTCTCCTTTCGCTCCTCCTGTGTGTGTGTGTGGGGGAGGGGGGGGGGGAGGAGGAGGAGAGAAGTTTGCGGGGGGAGTCGAGAGAAGAAACCTGGGAACTCGTTTTCTGCCCGACAGAAGACAATTCATTAGGTCGGGCTTTAAGTTATTCAGCCATTCTCTGCGACATTCTTGTCAGGGCATTATTACCTTACGAGGTCACAGTGGAGTATCACCGGCAAGTCAACAACACCGCTTTCATCAAAACAGAAACTAAAGACCAAGGGGACAGATCGGCGCATGGAACTTCAGGGTCAGAGGATACTCCGTCGGAGTCAGTGGCCGAATTGCATGGAATGCTTCGCTTCCTGCGCGCGGTAGAAAGCCGAGAAAGGTGTAGCCTTGAGGATGCCTAAAGCAAGCACGAGACAAAGGCAGCAGCCGACAGTATCAGCGCTTCATAACGCAACCAATGATACACTTGCCCAGTGCTACTTCTGGCGTTCAAAGAAGCACACAATGCCGTCTTGTGATTGCAGCAAACAAAGAAATAAAAAAAAAAATAGGGCTGTTATCATCGGACTTTAGATGTTTCCGATGCACAATTCAAGGTCACCGCGCACGAGATTGCAGAAAAAAAACTGTGTTGTATAATTTGCAGAGGCAGACATGCAACCATAATGTGCAATCCCGAGGTTATAAGCTGATGAAGGAATGTTCAACCCAAGGTAACGATATAATTTGTGTGTCTCAATCCAGCTTGCGCGCACGCTCAGAAAAAAGTTTAGTGATGGAATGCACCTCCAGACGTTTAAGGCAGTTGTACTGACCAGCGATGGCAGCTCCTATGTTAAGGGAATAATCGACAGAGGCAGCCAGCGCACATTTTTCAAAGGAGAGGTGGCACAACGCCTGTAGGACTGAAGGTCCTACGGAGAATCAAAATGGCGCTCAACTCTTTTGCCAGTATTCCGCCGAAGGTTATAAAACACAGTACCTTTTTGGAGGTAAAGCTCAAAAGTTAATTTGACAAAACAGAAATAACCTTTGAAGCTATTTCTGCCCCAGTCATTTTCCAGGACCTATCTACTTCAGCAACTAACACCGCGTTTGTGGGGCTGCTGCAAGAAGGCAGGAAGAATCTGGCAGACGACGTGGTTTTCCTCAGAGTAAAAACAGTTTCTGGAGTACGTCTACTGATTGGATCCGACCAGTCGTGGGAGTTCTGCACAGAAGACGTGATCAGGTGCGCAGATGTGAATGGATTGGTAGCGATAAACATCAAGATGGATGGGACGCTACATAGTCCTTCAAGGCAGGTGGGAAGGCTTTTATGGGGTTCAAAGACAGTTGAAGAGAGAGGAAGACCAAGTGGAAGAGACTCTACAGGCCTTTTGGGAGTTAGACAGAATGGTAGTTGCCGACATTGAGCTCGGCGGCACTGATAAAAACACTATCTCACGCTTTGAGCGAAATATCGATAAGAAAAACGGACGATACAGAGTGGCACTTCCGTGGAAAGAGAACGCAGCTAATATGCTCCCAAACAACCGAGAAGTTGCCATCTTGAGGCTAGGAAGTTTTTTTAGAAGAATTTCACAAAAGGAGGGATTACTCAAGCGGTGCGGTGAGATAAGGAGGCAGTATTTAAGTGTTGGGAACGCCGAAGTGATAACAAGCAGAAAGAAAAGTGACAGCGCGCAGGTCATTTATTACAAGCCGCACAAAGACGTAATGCGTGAAGATGCATTGACAACAAAGATAAGGGTTGTCTTTGGCTCAACTTTTCACGCCAAAGGGTGCAGGTTGTTGAATGAATGCCTAGTAACAGGACCCAATTTGAACCCCGAGCTCTTGCAGGTCCTGATTCGATTAAGATGGTACTCAGTCACAATGACCACCGACATTGAGAAAGCGTTTCTATAGATTGACATCCGTGAAAAACATCGTGATGCTTATAGATTTCTGTGGTCTGCTGAGGAGTCAAGTTTCCCTTTCAAAAGGAAAGCAATTCAAGAGTTGAGGATGACTATGGTATTTTTCGGATTCAGGTCTAGTCCATTCATGCTCACTGCTACAAATACATCATCACTTGAAGTTGGCCTGCGAGGAACATCCACCATTAGCAGGGGAACTCAGAACATACTTCTACATTGATGATCGACTTTTCGGAGCCGAGGGCATTGAAGATGCTGTGAGGCTCCACGACACTTTCAAGAACGTCCTGGAGCAGGGAGGAACGTCAGTTCATAAATGGAGTGCTAACAATGAACAACTAATGGCGCAGTTCAACAGGGACGCGCCTAAAACTATGACAGAAGAAAAAAATCTCTCACCTTTTTCAATTTCTAAGGTACTTGGAATGATGTGCGACCGCGAAGGTGACTGATTCATTTACAGAGTGGAATCTTTGCTTGAATTTCTGTTATCAAATGTGGACACTAAACGGTTCATCCTCAAAGCAGCCTCAAGAGTATTTGATCCTCTTGGATTGATCGCGCTCTTCGTGCTAACAGGTAAGCTGCTGTTTCCGAAGCTATGGATATTGGGGATCAGCTGGGATAAAAAACCCTCCGCTGATTATTAATCACGGAATGGCACGCTTGGACAGTGTACCTTGTTCAACCACATTTGTTAAAAATACCAAAACAGATTAAGCGAGGCATTCTGGCAGGAGCCAACAAGGTACAGCTACACCTCTTTGTAGATGAAAGCCCGAGAGCCTACGAATTGTGTGCGTATTTTAGAACAGCCGATGACCAAGGAAATACAGCTACTATGTTAGTTGTCGCGAAGACAAGAGTGGCACCAATAAAACCTTTATCACTGCATAGGTTGGGGCTGACGGCAGTGAATACTGAAGCCATACTCCTACAATACATAAAGAGCCATATTATGACGTGGAACTTGACTATGTTATGTGGTCCGATTCAGCGGTTGCCTTCATATGGGTGACAGGAGTTCCGGAAAAATGAAGCCATTTGTAAGAAAACAGGGTGGCGGAGATAAGCGTCATGACATCCCGGAACTCGAGGCACTGCCCCGGTAAAAACAATATGGCGGACCTTTTGATCAGAGGATTAGGCGTTCAGGAGCATCAGAGCAGCCCCAGCTGGTTAAATCAAGAACCTTCACAAGGGCTTGAAACTTCAGTGTTCTCGCAAGATACGCCGTCACTAGAAATCAAGGAAGAGGCACATGGTGCTGTTTGAGAAAGATCAAGAGGTTCCCTTCATTGTTCGACGCCGGAACTTACGAGAATTACCAGAACGTTCTGAGGATCACTGCCTGAGACTTTAGATTCTCTAAGAAGGCTCCGGAGAGAAATGACAAAATGCGAGGTGGAATAATTTCAGCGAATTTGGACAAAACAGAGCAGTATTGTATTAGGCAAATACAAAACGAAAGGTTTCGGACGGATATTATGCTCCGCGAGAAACAGACGACGGAGAGTCATGCAGGACTCGCGGAGTTTCATCCTTTCTCCGACGAAAACAAAACCTTGCCGGTCGTAGGACGTCTGCAGAGGTTGACTGAAGGTCTCGGTGTGAAACACCCAGTCCTAATACTGAACGACTATAATTTTGTCAAGTCAATCGTGATGAACGCTCATTGTAAGGTTATGCACGGGAGAGTAGCAAGCACGATGTGTTACCTACGAGAGAGGTACTAGATCATACGTGGTCGGCAACTGCTCAATTAGGTAATAAGAAGTTGTCTGGTATGTTCACGGATGAATGCAAAGCCCACTGCTGTCGAGCGAGCTCCACTACTGAAAGATCGAATTAAGGAGACAAAGCCGTTTGAGGTGACCGGAGTCGACTTTGCCGGCTGCTGCACGCGAAGGAAGACAACGATGGCTGCAGCAAAGCGTACATCGTACTTTTTACGTGCTCCTCCACCAAAGCAGTTCATCTGGAGCTTTCAGCAGACCTCACTGCGGAAGCTTTCTTGCTTACATTCCGACGGTGCATATCAAGAAGAGGAATTCCGCGGGACATATACTCTGACAGCGCACTAGCCTTCGGAGAGCACCAAAAGACGTACAAAAGGCATGGGTGCGCTGGAGCATTAAGTATTCAAATCATACATTGCAGAAGGCAAAATAAACTGGAAGTTTATTGTGGAAGCCGCTTCATGCGGCTTTCACAATAAATGGTAAAAGAGGCTCGTCCGATCTGTGAAGACAGCATTAAAGAAAAGTGTTGTGCAGAAGCAGCCTATGCTTCGAAGCATTGACTACTACTATTGCAGAGGCGGAAGCAATCGTAAACTCAAGACCGCTGACATATCTTTACTCGCGAGTGGGAGAGCCATCAGTCATCCCGCCATCATATTTCTTAGTAGGACAAAGTTTGACAGTTCTACCAGAAACAAACTTGCCCTATGACCACCAAGGATGGGTGACACAGAAGGAAACAGCTCGCAAGTGTCAGTATCAAAAAGTATCATGGAACATTTTTAGAAACGCTGGAGGTTTAAGTACTTGTTGGAGTTACTTTCACCTCATTGATATCACTGTAAGCGGATGCCGTAATGATAGTGGAAAATAACCGAGCTTCCAAGCCGTTCTGCGGAGTGGACGGGTTTGTTCGTGCCTGTCTCGTGAAGCAGCAAAAGGGCACGCTCGTGAAGACGCCCGCACAAAAACTTTATTTGCTGGAGATTCGTCAAAATCATCTTCAGGCTCGGAAGGGTCTTTTAACCGGACGATGAAGAAGAGAAGCGAGGGAGCTCGTGCTTTTTAATTTTTTATTCAGTCTGAAAACGAAAAAGATAAGGTCGCACCGACCGATTGTCTAATGTTTCTGCCTTCGTGTTTCTTGGTTCCTGAACAGACATCACATGGCAACGTAAAGTCACGTGACACCGTGACGTCATGGAGTAATGTGCCGTCAGTCCCGTGACGTCACATGGAAACAATATGTCATGCGACACCGTGACGTCATAGTGTAATGTGCCGTCAGTCCCGTGACGTCACATGGAAACAATATGCCACGTGACACCGTGACGTCATGGAGTAATGTGCCGTTAGTCCTGTGACGTCACATGGAAACAATATGTCACGTGACACCGTGACGTCATTGTGTAATGTGCCGTCACTCCCGTGACGTCACATGGAAACAATATGTCACGTGACACCGTCACGTCATGGAGTAATGTGCCGTCAGTCCCGTGACGTCACATGGAAACAATATGTCACGTGCAGGGATGGGCAGTATTTCAAATACAAGTAATTGAAATACGTATTTTGAATACTTTGTGTATTTTGCATTTGTATTTAATTACAAATCGGGTAATGTATTTGACGTGTGTATTTAAATACTAAAACGTGGGTATTTCGAATACAATTGTAATTAACTACAATTTTGTGGGCGAAAATACATCCCTCAAATTTATTGTCACTGTTTAGAGCAGGAAGAAAACTACCTTCTGCACCGAATGCAGTGTCTCTCAATCAAGCACAGGCGTTTAGTGACTTCGTAATTACGGTGCTAGTCCAGGGCAAGAATAGTGACGAAATCGACATTCACAGGCAGACTGGCTAAATAAGTGCCTATGACAACTTGTGATGCTTTCCAGCCTGATTTCCATCCATATTCTTGCCTGGAACATTCTAAATGCGCGGGTCGTCCAGATTTTCTTAACTGGTGCGAGTTGCAACAATAAAAAATTCTCTAGCTTGTGCTGCCCGTCTTGGTCGTCTCGGTTCTTTGTTGGTCTATACCAAAATGTAATCGACAAAAAAAAAAAAAAAACTGCTTGAAGCTTTGTTGTTTTTTACCTATTACGTCCAAGCTGATTACATTTTTTGTGTGAATATATTTATATTACGTTACTAGAGCCTCGCACACAAACTCCCGAGTGTACGATGCAAAATTAAAATGAGATACCCAGGAACCCGTTGCAGGTGCCCTGAAGTCGCTGACGCAAATTTTCAGGAATGTATTTGGAAAAGTATTTGGAAGAGACCAAATACATTTGGTTGTATTTGTATCTTGTAATTAAATGCTTTTTTGGAAATGTAATTAGATTTGTAATTAAATACATTTTTGACGAAGCATTTTGTATTTGTATTTCGATACATATTTGCATGTATTTTGCCCATCCCTGGTCACGTGACACCGTGACGTCATGGTGTAATCTGCCGTCAGTCCCGTGACGTCACATGGAAACAATATGTCACGTGACACCGTGACGTCATGGTGTAAGGTGCCGTCAGTCCCGTGACGTCACATGGCAACAATATGTCACGTGACACCGTGACGTCATGGTGTAATGTGCCGTTAGTCCCGTGGAAACAATATGTCACGTGACACCGTGACGTCATGGAGTAATGTGCCGTCAGTCCCGTGACGTCACATGGAAACAATATGTCACGTGACACCGTGACATCATGGTGTAATGTGCCGTCAGTCCCGTGACGTCACATGGAAACAATATGTCACGTGACACCGTGACGTCATGGTGTAATGTGCCGTCAGTCCCGTGACGTCACATGGCAACAATATGTCACGTGACACCGTGACGTTATGGAGTAATGTGCCGCCAGTCCCGTGACGTCACATGGAAACAATATGTCACGTGACACCGTGACGTCATAGAGTAATGTGCCGCCAGTCCCGTGACGTCACATGGCAACAATATGTCACGTGACACCGTGACGTCATGGAGTAATGTGCCGTCAGTCCCATGACGTCGCATGGAAACAATATGTCACGTGACACCGTGACGTCATGGTGTAATGTGCCATCAGTCCCGTGACGTCACATGGAAACAATATGTCACGTGACACCGTGACGTCATGGAGTAATGTGCCGTCAGTCCCGTGACGTCACATGGAAACAATATGTCACGTGACACCGTGACGTCATGGTGTAATGTGCTGTCAGTCGCGTGACGTCACATGGAAACAATATGTCACGTGACACCGTGACGTCATGGAGTAATGTGCCGTCAGTCCCGTGACGTCACATGGAAACAATATGTCACGTGACACCGTGACGTCATGATGTAATGTGCCGTCAGTCCCGTGACGTCACATGGCAACAATATGTCACGTGACACCGTGACGTCACAGAGTAATGTGCCGCCAGTCCCGTGACGTCATATGGCAACAATATGTCACGTGACACCATGACGTCATGGAGTAACGTACTGTCAGTCGTGTGGCGTCACATGAAAACAAGGTGACACGTTACACCGTGACGTCTTAGAGAAACGTGCCGTCAGTCACGTTCGTCACATGGCAACGTGTCATCAGTCATGTGACGTCACGTGGCAACATGACGTCACGTGTTACCGTGGCGTCATGGAGTAACGTTCCGTCAGGGTCACGTGACCTTACAGAATCACGTTACACCATGACGTCGAGAGACGTCAGAGTCACGTGATCGCATGACGTCACACACACCCAACATGTGCCCAGCTCAATCGTAGCACATTCTGCGCGTCTCCGAGTTTTTCAGATATGATCACGACATGCTGGATTTTTTTTTACTCAGATTACTTCAAGTAAGCGAGCGATCTAAAATGCTCCCCCTCCATCAAGAAACAAATCAGTATAGAAAACTGTCTCTGATTAACATAGGGAGTTCTTTGTGGATTATACGATTACATTATTTTATTTACCGATGCGTACACGTACAAATATACGAATTCGTCAAAAAGTGTGCGAAGAATCATTGATAATTATAATAAATAAAATTATTGAACACATTCGTCAATAATTTCATACAGCGTTTAAGGTTCTGGTTACACACTACTGCGTAATTTCGATTAGTAGACCAGAAGCCCATAAACAAATGTCATCTGCATAAATCGAAAGGTGACGACAGGATGGAAGATGTCCTTTTGATTGTGTCATCACCCGATTAAATATTTGCAGTCTGAGCACGCTGCCTAGTGCAACGCGACAAAACAGACGCTTTTTATGAGCAACACTTCTTAGATAAGAAAGACTAAGTGTTGAATTTTCCTGCGTCACTAAAGGAGGCCACCGTAGGCCATAAGTTAGACTCGACCATAAGGCGTCAACGTTCGGCTAAAAGTCCTGTTCTCACTGATTAGACACGACTCCTGGCCGAACACTACCGCCGTCGTCATGCCCAATCTCTGGCGTACGCTGGCCTTCTTTAATAGCGTAGGAAAATTCACCATTTAGGCTTTTTTTTTTGTCTAGGAGGTGTTGTCCTAAGTCTTTCCGCCTGGCGTCATAACAAAGTTTCTAGCATCGCACAAAAAATCGGGGTACAAAAATAAAAAAAAGTATCGACAACGTTTTTTGTTGGAAAAGAAAAAAAAAACAGAAACAAAACGTATTTTGATCATGATGACAAAGATACGGAAGGAGACAAGGTGTTGTGAATGAGCTGGGCACATGCTACGTGTGCTTGCCACGTCACGTGAGTTTGTGAGGTTCCTTGATTATGATGTCAAAAATCGTCAGAACGTTACGTGGCACCGTGACGTCACTATATATTATGACGTCATGTGACGCGAGGGCGTCACGTGACATCATGGTATCACATGACCTGATTCTGTGATTTGATGTCAAAGTCCTTTGTGACAGTTCTTTGTGAGGGCTCTTCGCGACTTTTTTTTTAATAAAGAGCAGCTTACAAAAACACATTGTGCGTTAAAAAAGAAAAAAAAAAAAGAAACATGGTTGAAAAGAAAGGTGTTGCCGAAGCTTTCTCAAGTCGCCAAAGATGTTTTTGCTCCGTCGTTGAGTTTTAATTGTTTGTCCGCTTAGCGGAACCACGCTATCTATATAGTTACATGAAACAGCAACACAGCCATGCAATTTCCTGGGTATTTTCAAACCGCCCCCGTGCCCTTCCCATCAGTTTGTCAATAGGATATGCTAGCGTATTTGCAGACAGATCTATGTCGTGGGACCTAAAGGTCTACATTAGCGGAATGCGCAAACGCGTGCACTAGCCCCTGTCTGAAGTGAGACAAGCTTATGATCTGGAGAGGAATGACCGATTAGGAGGGGACGCGTGCATATAACCCGGCTTTCGATAGATAGCGGTTTAAAGGGCATGCTGCCAGGGCTGCAACCTTGTCGCTTCCCCTGCTCTTGCAACCGAAGCTGATGGCCGCGCATCTGTTCCACTGGATGGCCTGCGTTATTTTCCTGCTGCAAGCCGCAACAAAGCACATCAGTAAGTGCGTTCGAGTCTGCCACGTTGGAATCTACTCAGACAACAATAGTTAAATCACACTTTATGTTGACCTAGCCAAGCATAGGATGGAGATGTCCCATAAGGGCCCCGGGTGTGTTGTCCGCTTTGTGCCATACTGTTCTATACTCCGTTCACCCTTAAGCTGAGACTATACGGTGCGAGCTACGTGCCTATAGCCTCCTCTATACTCGCAAAGCCTGGCAGTTCGACGACGGCCATAAAGTGCCCGGTCGCAGCTTTGGAGCGCGAGGATCTGGTAGCACAGAGCAACAGAGATCCACTTCTCGGGGAACCTGGACGTCAGCGCACAGCGCTTGCAACGGCGAGGACCTGAAACAGACTTGTTCGCTCGGGAAAAGTGTGTTTCGGCGTCTCGCCGCAGCGAGGCGCCAGTCAGGTAGCTCTCCTCTCACCCGTTGTCTGCCGCTTCACCTTTCCATTTCGGCGGCACGCTTCTCGTGGTGATCTACCAGTCTTATAATCAGTATATAGGAGGCAATGGCCCGCCAGACAAATCAGCCGCCTCCCTCGTTTCAAGTCATCCGGCTCTCCGCGTATGGGTATGGCCGGGAGCGTGGTGACGTGGTGAAAGAGAGGCGTATGACTGGTCCAACGAGGACGTAGCTTCCACTGCAGTAGCTTAGGGGTGAACGGAGTATAATGTCGATTTTTTTTCTTTTTTCATGTAGAACGTTTTAAAATACGCCTGGACCAAATCTGTGTGTCACAATCGCACGTAGTCATGATGCTTAAATAGAGTTTAAGATTTCGATGTCAAAACGCGACGAAAGGAAACTCTCTTTCCTAGAGAGACACTGAGCAGCAGAAAATCTCCCTGTCTCTAGCAGCCAATAAATAATTGCTGTAAATTTTGTACGCGGAATACTAAAAAAGAGATGGGTCAAGTGGGTACGGAGGCATCCTATAATTTTTTGTTTGTTTTGTTTTTGTTGGATAACGAAAGTTTAGACAGTCGATCTGTTCCAAATCTCTGGAATGCCCTAACACTTGTAACGCACATTTAAGACTGAGATTTTCAAAGACGTCCGCAAAGCGTGATGTGGGGTAATTTGCTGATTACAAAGAGTGGTTTTGAGTGAAAGGCATTTGATAGACCCATGCCAGGAGGCGTGAAGCCCAATCCGTCGTGGCCAAAGAGCGCGAGGTTTGATAACAGTGGTTTTTCGAGAGTCGTCTCAGCCTACATGCTCGAGCTGTCGGTCAAGAACATGCTTCCTTTACATTAAACAGAAGATGAGAAACTGTCCGAAATGATTTAGAATACAATTCAAACAGCAATGTAATCGCTGTTTTTTTTTTAATAGTTAAGTTGCAGGGTTTCATTCATGAAGCACACTTTTGCCACCAGTCTCGTTGTTCATTAGTTAGTTGCACACTATAAATAGAACTCCGTGGTCTCGTAGTTCCTTATTATTATTTTATTTTGCGGTAGATGGGTAGATAACGTAACGTAACACCTAGGAAGCGAGGTGCAGGTGACAGCGAGGCTATAGCGAAATTTGGCCGCCGACGGGGCGCCCCCAGGCGGCGTGTACGGGTAACCCGAGGGTCTTTAGCTCAAGATGGGTTAATATTTTGTAATAAACCATCTGCAGACCTCCGCACAAAGTCGAACCCGGTGTAGTGTTCGCAAAAAGGGTCGTTTTCTTCGCGAAAAGTATATGTTTCTTTGCAGATACTTTTTAGTTACTTTTTCAAAAAGAGTATTTAAGTTATCGTTACAGTTACTTCGGAAAATTGTGTCAAGTTACATATAAAAGTAAAACACAAACGAGTTACAGTATTGCGGTGCAAGTATCACCACACTACCCGAGACTTCATTAACGCCCAGATGTTTCGGTGGCGCCCTCTGCTCTTAAGGCCCGTTCACACAGTTGCGTTCGGAGCAGGGTGTAATAATGAGTTCGTTTCACGGCACTCGTGCCCACGCGTGCCCACTCGCAGCGTGGAACGGGTTCGTTTCAGCCGGCACTCCACGAGTGGTTGCGCTCTCCGAGTTCGTTTCAGCGCTGATACCCCACGCGTGCATGCACTCGCTGCACCGAGAAAATCGGGAGTGCGCCAAAATGCAATCCCGTCATGCCTCGCTCCGGCGGGGCCGGCGAGGAGCGGGAGCAGGCGACGAGGGTTCGTCTGCTACGATGTGTCGCGGAACCGAACGGAACAAAAAGTAGATTTTCTGATAGAAATCGCGTCCCGCGCGCCACGAAATCAAACGCGAGCTTGAATTGTGAGCGTCTCCTATTTCTTGAAGGAAGCAATTGACAACCCGTGATTTATTTGCAGGTTTTAAATCGCTCTGTTGCCGTACAAACGCTGAAATATACCAGTTTGTAAAGAAATGCTCAGAACAAACGTAACAGCGGCCCCCGAGATGTCTATCATCATCCGTGTGCGGGTGGAAAATTTAACATTTGTCGGCAACACTCCCCCAGCAGAAACCTCTGTCTGCCCAATAAGCATCAGAGAAAGCTAAAGATGGTAACTCTACCCGAGGATTGGGCAACATCATCATGTTTAACATTTACCTACGTCAGCTAACTTGCCCCGTCGTATTTTGTTCGAGAAAGCTCTCGTTCTTGACGCCCTCACCGAGGCTAATTTCTGATCCACCTATAATGACAATCCAAATCGAAAGTCCCAGTTTTGCTGGATATTCCAACAGGCTAGTTTTAAGCCGTACCCTTTCAGTGGTTCACGCATAATACCATGCTCAAACGGATTAAGCTTCTGCTCGGACAGCATCATCAGTTTTCTTCAGTGTAAACGGTTATAAGAATTGAAAGATCGTAACCAGCTGCTTTGTATAAAACTGGGTGCGAAAATTTACGCCGTCTGTAACTATCTCTACGGCAGCCGAGCTGCTTGAAGTCATCGCAACTATAAACTACAGGTTGCAGCGACCACAGTTTGTAGATAAACGTTGGTAGCCGACTGCATTCTCGCATTCCCACGCATCACTCCGAACAGAAAGGCGCTAGTTTCGGTTTGAAGTCGGTACCTTTTCTACAACATAGATGGCGGCAACATCAGTCTTTTGCACGCGGTGCATTTGGCGAGTTCGTTTGAGTCCAGTTTTCCGTGCAACACTCTGTGAGTGCGATGCATTCTGGGAGAGAACTCGAACGGTGCCAGTGCGTGTGAAACGAACTCGCTATAAGATAGACAGGTGGGGAAACGGACCATAGAAGCCTACCGCAGCGCCGTGGCCGGATTGTGTACTCGTCTGCTAGCGGGTACCCCCGATTTGCGACAGGTGGCGCTGCGGCGAGAGGAAAAAAATCGGAATCGGATTTGCATGAAACTTTATGGGAGAGTGCGCAAAATAAACAGAGTGCACAACAGTCCTCTAATAAAAAATTCACGAGAAACCATCTCCGTCAGTTTAGCAGGTCGCCACCGGTCGCCGACCCGGAGTGAGAGTTCGTGGTGTTCCACATAGATGGCGCCACAGAAAAAGAGAAAACCGAGGGGGACACAATTTGGTCGCTCATTTGGCTCTCGTTTACCCACCTATCTATCTTACACCCTAGTTCGGAGTGACCACTACGCTTACGAACGAATGCAACCGGTTGGAACGACGAGTTGCCATAGCAACGAAGCGCCAAACGGTCGTTTCGTTCGTGTTCGTTCGCAACCATGGAGAATAGAAGGGTAGGAGAGGGCATGACGTCGGCCGCGTAGCCTCCACAAGCCATGCTCCCTTGACGCCTCGCGTCTTTCTCATTTTCCTCCTTACTCTCCTCACTTACCATGCCAACGTGACCACATCACGTGACCGTAGCTAGCCTTCGTCTTGCTATGGGGTACTAGAAGACACCACAGTCTAGCCTTCGATGTGATAAAACCTACCGGACGGAGCGCGCGCAAGCCTGCAAAGAGTCTCTACAATCAACCATCCATCTCACACGTGACATGTCACGCGCACCAATCGCCAGACAGATCTGCGGTCACGCTGGGCACAAAATCGTTTAAACTTTTTATGACTAGGCTTCACCAATATTGCAACGTGCCCCCTCCTAGTACTTCTAACCTCCTTGTTCGCAACGCAAAGAGTTGAGCCAGGCTGAACTTTTTCGTTACCTTCGGGAACGACGGGAGCGACAGACCAATCACAGGTCGAGGAGAGCTCGGTCGCGCGTGTTGCATGCCGGTCGTGCCAGGCTCCTTCCATTTGCAAACATGGCGTCGGTGGTGATCGTCGACATGGGCGGCGTGGTGGACGCTCATCGTTCCCCGTAAAAGCGCTATCCTTGACTGTGAATTTTCGTCGGGTGTCGTTATGATAACCCAGCACGTACTAGAAGGGAAGATCCACTTACTCGGGCGGCGATGTCGTGGCGGCAGTCTCAAGACAGCAGAAACACCCGTGCCGACGTGTTTGTTTACTTGGACTGCAGTGGTGCTTTCTTAGAATTTATGTCCTCGAACATCGCCCGGATTTCTTTTTTGGCATAATCCTTGCGTGTGCTCAAGTTCAAGGTATTACTGGTGCGTACCGTATAAAGAGAATGCGAGTTTTTACGCGTTTTCATCACCCGAGAAAGGTGATTAGTGTTAGCAATCCTGAACGCTCGCAACGTCTATCTGATCACGAAATTATATTTCTGCGTTGCTATATCGCTGCTAAAATTACATCGTCTTTTATGATCGTAGAAAAGGCGTGTGGCGAGATTTGTACTGTTGGCTAAGTCGTGTATTAAAGTTGTGATCGTGCAAGACGGCGTACTGCATCGTTTCCTTTTTTTAATGCGTATACCCTGCAAACGTTTCCTGAAGAAAAATAAATAAAGTTTGTGGTCATAGAAGACGGTCTGTCTATTTTCTGTTACGCAAGTGAGTGGCAGTGCGTCCCCTTCTTTTTAGAGGCACCGCTGAAAAAGCTGACGGCGGCGGAGAGGCGGTCGCCGTGCTGCCGACCCGCTGCGCCTGTGACAGTGGTTGCAGGAGTGTACGCGCGGCGCAGGGCGGTCGTTCCGGTCGCTCTGGTCACAACGGACGCGGTCGTGGATAACGGGTTCGTTGCAGATGTCAGAACCAGCCTTTACACAGCTATTGTAGGCGCACAGAAGATCTTCGTGACAGTTCGCCGTAGCCGAAACCTCCGGCTGCTCCGGTGAGGAGTCTGAGGACCTCGCGTCGGGCAGGAAACCGTCCGCCATGTTTGTAAGCGTAGCTGGGTTGCTTACTATTGGCTAGGAGCAAGAGCTGAAGCTCGTTTCTCAGTGGCTGTTGCTTCGTATGGTTGCATGCGGTTCCATGTGTGTGTACCAACACCACCTAGAGGAGAAGGCCAGCACACGCCTCCGGTGACGTCACGGCAGCAGGCTGACGAGCGCCGCGCTATATAGCTGAGCTGAAGGCTTCGCGCGTAGCTTTTACGTCGTAGAAACGCGTGTTTTCGCTCTATTTATTTCTTATGAGCTAACATGAGAGCTGTGAACGCCGAGTGATTTAAAGAATCAATTTTAGAACGCAGGAAAATTATTATAACCTATAATTATTGTAGTGAAATACAAGAAAGTGATCATGATTGTAAACCTGAGACTGGGGCAGGAAGAGAACGTTTTTTTTTAAGAAAGTGATATCTTGAGACAAATCTGTTATTTTTTAAGCGTTAAACTGGGTGGTGTAATTATTTCTGAACGACATGGGAGTTGTATAAAAAAAAAGAATCCCTATGAAATGACAATAATCGAAGTAGAAGGACCAGATAAAAGGACCTAAAGTAACAATTGGATAAATGTTGCAGAGGCATTCATTTCATTTCATTTTATTCAGCTCAGAGGCATCCAAAAACGTATTACATCAGGGGGAATTCAAAAATAGACAAAAAAGTAATTGAACATAAAAAATAAACACCAACAAAAAAAATGTCACACACACAAAAACCGCTTATTAGCAGGTTATTGTTATGATGCAGTTTTACAAATCAAGGTTCAGTTACACAAATTGATGCCCTTCTCTTTAAATGAAATGGGATATCTCTCAGTTACAATATCGTCAGGTAGTTGGTTCTAGTCAGTGTTGCAAAGTACTAAGGAAGAAAAGAGGAAAGTGTAAGTATGGCACTGAAATGGTTCAATCTTGCAGGAATCATCTAATATGGATAATATGAAATTGGCAGCCCTGCACTAAGTAGATTGAAAACTGGAATCTGAGTCAGGGCCGTACCCAGAAAAAAATTTCGGGGGGGGGGGGGGGGGGGGGGGGGTTTGGGGACAACGCCGGCCATTTTGAAAGTGTCTATTGTCTTATTTTCGCCTATGAATCATGTGCATCGGTGGCATATAATGGAGAGTTACAGCAAACCGGAGAACCGGTCCCGGTTTGGTACCCGGTAGCCGACCGGCACCACTGCGCGTGCGCAGAGGTGGAGATTAAAATCGGCTGGCTGCCAGTGCACCAACCAGGGCCGTACCAAGAAAAAAATTTCGGGGGGGGGGGGGGGGGGAGGGGGTCAGAACCCCCTAACCCCCCCCCCCCCCCCCCCCCCCCTGGTTACGGCCCTGATCTGAGTAATATACATCTTGAAAAAAAAAATTAAAAAAACACAATCGGGCTATTTTTCGTCTTTTTAGATTAGGAACATTTATGCTAGCTTTTAAAGCGGAGACACTAGTTTCGGAAGAATAATCACTGCATATAAATCTGGCTGCTTTGTTCTGAAGATTCGAGCCTCAAGATTAGGTAACTTATGTGTGGATTCCAAATTATGCTTGCATATTCTAATGTTGGGAGGATAAATGTTTTGTATGCGAGTAGTTTTGTCTTAATCCTTACTGAAAAATCTCATTTGTATGAGAAATTTCTGTGTCCAACAAACACATATCAATCATAAAAGATATATAAGAACATATAAGAGCCTTATAAGAACCACATAAGAACTAGATTAAAACTATATAAGAAACTTGTAAGAAGTTTCTTATATAGTTCTCATACAGTTCGTATATGGTTATTATGTATCTTGTATCATCCATGTGTTTACTGAACACAAGCATTTTCTCATACAAATGGCGTTTTCACAAATTAAGTGTTTTTAGTGCACTATTTTTAATATACATTAATGATCTCTACCTCAACATCTCCTCTTCAATACGTCTCTTCGCCGACGACTGTGTAATTTATAGACCTATTAATTCAAACCACGATAATCAAATTTTGCAGAATGACCTCGCACTTATAACTCAGTGGTGCCACAAATGGCAAATGACTTTAAACTTCAATAAATGTAAATCTCTATCATTCACCTGCAGTTCACATGTTTCATCCTTTTCTTATCACCTTTCCACTATCCCAGTAGCTACCTGTTCCTCATATAAATACCTAGGCGTTCACCTGACCTCTGATCTGTCATGGACTACTCACATAAATGCTGTCACTGCCGATGCTAACCGTACTCTCGGATTTCTTCGCCGTAACCTCAGACTAGCTACACCTTCAGTAAAACTACTAGCTTATACGACCTTGGTCAGATCTAAACTTGAATTTGCTTCATCCACATGGTCACCATGGCAATCATATCTAACTAACAACCTTGAATCCGTTCAAAACAGAGGTCTTCGTTTTATTTACTCTGACTACTCCCCATACACTAGCATATCAGGATTACGCAAATCAGCTAACCTTGACTTACTTTCTTTACGTCGAAGGGTGTCACGTCTCACTCTTCTTCACAAAATCTTTTACCACAACAACCATCTAAAAGATTCTCTACTATCACCTCCCTACCGTATTTTCCCTCGTTTTGACCACTCATGTAAACTGCGCTCAATTACTTCGTCATCTGTCTCCTATAAAATGTGGACTTTACCATCTGCTATTGACGATTGGAACTCATTACCTGACCTCATTGTAAACATGACTGATACTAACAAGTTTGCTGCAGCCGTTAACCTCTTTCTTTCTGAAATACAAGTATAGATTACAGCGTGTTTTTTATTAACTATTTTTGTTGATGTTTTTAGTATGTTCACTCCCTTGTATAATGCCCCCTGGGGCCCTCAAGGAAAATAAATGATGATGATGATGATTTGTTATTTGGTCAATCAATGATAATGAGCCTGTAAAATACATGCCCAAATACTTGTACGACAATGAGTGTTCTAGTGGTTGGGAAAGTAACGGGTACTGGGTCAGTTTTTTGGTGGAGGACTTAATTATGGACATTTCTTTGCATTTACATGTGTTAATGTTCATCTGCCATAGGGAACACTATCATGATATTGTATCTAAATCGTCTTGGACAATATTGCTATCACTATAGGTGTATTAATTTTCCGGTAAAAAACTCAAGCATCAGCGAAAAGTCTAATTGTCGATTTAATTGATGATAGGTCATTGATATATATTAGAAAAATAGAGGCTCGAGTACACTACCCTTAGGGACACCTGATGCAGCAGCAACGGGACGCGAATTGCCAGACAAGTATAAAAGTTCTAAAATTGTGATGTGCTGGTTTGAAAAATGCACATCACATTCTAAAATTGTGATGTGCTGGTTTGAAAAATGTATTGCACATAGTTTGAAAAATGTATTGCACATAGTTTGAAAAATGTATTGTACATATTTTGACAAACATTTCTTAGACCTGTGATAAACCTGCATAGGTTCAGCAATTCAATACACTCTGCCAGTTCAAATATAGTACTTGTATTGCAGCAAGCAACGTATCTGGTTACTACATCGAAAAAACACCTGTGACCTATTTCTTGGCAATGTCATAATGTGAAAACTTTATATCTGCAAAAAAAGTACCGTAATACCCGAGCGTTGCCCCATACGCTGATGTACTTCAACAGTACCGAGTCTGTGAAACGACACAGTTAGGGCGGCTAAAAACAAGTTTTGTACACAAACAGAAGTGGGCATGGGAGCCTCATATTCAAAGTTGCTTGAATTTACAATACAGAAGAGTCATAAATAAGAAACTGGTCACCTTTGAACACTGCGAAACGAGCCTCCTGGTATCCATAGGCTCTGAAAATATCAGTCTTGAAAAACATTTATACACGTGCATCTTAGATGCTGTAGATTTTGTGACACCGAGACACACAGTAGCTGTGCAGCATGTTGGCATTTACGGTGTAGCACCACAAGATACCCAAGACTGCTAGAAGGATACTGACTATCTGCACATACACACACACACACAGATTCACCGACTTCAGAGAGCAGTTGCCTTTGCATGAGGATGAAGCGCAAGCATGTTGCTGGCCGGACAGGAACTAATTTGTTCAGCCTTGGCCCCTTAGCTTTTTTTTTTTTTAGATGCTGCACTGGCATTTATATTGTTGTCACCTTGCAACAAAAGGTTTCTCAGTTGAATGTTTTCACTGAAGTCCAAGGCATGCTTCAGCTCGAACTCACGATGGGTTCATCACCCCAGGCGTCAGACATACTCTTCCTTGGTCTGAGTTTGCTTCTTGACATCCGTGACGGTTGGCAGCGAGTGTCTTTGATTGCAGAGTTTCAGCTGTCCGTTTCTTTTGTTTGGAATTCTTGGCATCAATGTGAACATTCATTTTGCTGCAAACATGTCGCAAGAAAATGCTTGGGCATTTTCTTGCGACAACAACACGTGTTTTAAAATGAGCTCACTCGTATGTTAATTTTCAGTCGGAAGTCTTTTTTCTTGGCGAGTAGTTCCATTATGAGATATGTAACAAGTCGGCACTGGCCGGGCATCACCAATTGGTGAACAGCATAAATGTGTTCTACAGCATTTACACCAGCACAGTCTTCCTGTGCAAGCAAACTGTAGCAAACTTGTTTCGTGCTGTCGATGCGGCCTTGCATTTTTCGCCCCTTAGGTTTTTCAAGGTGGTGTAGACTACACGGCTGGCCACATAGCCCAAGGCTGGGAGGCTGTGTCTTATTTTTTTACAGCCCAGGGTCACATTGCATGTATACCACGTTGCAGGTGGGGCGTCAAGAATCCGCTCGCTTGGAAAGGTCTTTCTCGTTTCCATCCTTGCTAGCTATAGTGATCGTTGACATTGTGCTCCACAGCAGTGTTTTGTTTTCATCTTCATAAATATGCCTTGTAGACACGTGATATTAGAAGCAAGTTAGTTTCCTATACATTCCGAAGCACTCTTCTAAGGTGCCAGTTTTCAGCTTGTCCCATGGAGGCCGTACAGAAGCCCGAGTTCATCAAAGCAGTATCCGGGATGTGTATTTGACCGCTTCTGTGGGAAATAGAACGAAAAAGGAGGAAATCATATTAATCCAAAGAAAAGTTATGTCATCAAAAATTATTATAAAAAAAAATGCTCTCCCTTAAGCTGAAGTGGTTCCGTATTTGAGAAAAAAACACTGGCAGTGTTTCGATCTGGTATTTTGGATCACAAACATCAAAATTATTCTTGAATTTGATGTTCCGAATGCGCTATAATAATAATAATAATAATGCTTATTGCACGAGTACATAAAACCAGGCAGAGAAAATAATAAATAATAATAATAATAATAATAATAATAATAATATAATAGCTTCTTGGTTTGTGGTGGGATTCCTTGGGGAGCCTGTAGGGGCTCCGACTAAATTGGGTGTTATTATATGGCTCTGGTGTATGGATAAGTAAACTGATCAATGAACCATATTCCGGTTTGCGTGCACTCGAAACTACAGCTCAGAGACCCGCTAAAATATAGATCGTACTAGTTAGTTTTAGCAGATCATTTCTGCGCTCCGACGAGGATACGCAGAAACGACACAATGTACTTGTTTTTTTTTTTTTTTTAAATTGATGTGTTGGTTGCAACCGCGATAACCTATCACTTGCATACCTTGCGAAAACATTCCAACCTGAACTCATAAATCAAGTCATTTCTATTTAGTTCTGTACCTACAAGTAGCGCCAGCATTTGAATATGTTGCTTCCAGGCCGCAACCAAATCACTCCCAAGCATGCATGCAGCGAAAAGTAAAAACAAGAAACGAAACATCGATCATAAAAGTCAAAAAGTTCTCACCCTGCCATGCCGTCAAGGAGCGAGATCTTCCCATCGATTCGCTGTGTAGTCCACGCCTTCGTAGTCACCCTTGCAGAAACTCAAATATGGACACTTTTACATCCAGCTTTTCGTCATAACGCGCGGATAAACAACATCTGTACGGAATGACAGCTACCACAATCGAAAAGCAACCAAGGTATATGTACATGGGTAGCGAAGCTTCCATAGAAGCCCACATCATAGAGTAATATACACAAGGTTAAGAGGGGACACTGCGATAGGCCCCAGCGGCCCAGATAGACCAGTGACAGGTAGCGCTCCAAGCGGCCGGTATTAAGTATAATCTGATTCCGTTTCCGGTCAAGTTAGTTTCGGTTTCGGTTTGGGCGTTTCTGCTCCGGTTTTCTCTCTTCTTTCTCTCTCTTTCCTCCCCGCCTCGCTCGGCTCTCGGGAGCTCCTTGACTCCCGAAGCCGCTGTTTTCTTTTCTTTTTTTTTTTAATACTGACGCACTTTTGCTTTATTTTTTACGATAGAGTCCGTGCAAAATACGTTAGACAATGTTTCAACTTACTTCACAAAGCAGAAGTATATATATTTCTTGTTCTTTTTCTATTGTAAAGCATTGAAGTTACACAATTGCCGCATTGACGCCTGGCTGGTGGAGCATTTTGGGGTAAACAACAGTAAGTGATTCCAACATATTTTATTGGACCACATTCATGTATACATGATTTACTTCAGAAGTTCTGTATGTTTTATACGAAAGAGATCGATACTCACAAAAATAAATGAATATGAAGGACTTCGGCATATCATACACTTCGTAACAGATCCTTAGCGGAACCAAGTTAACCGAACCTTTCCTTGGAGAACATGCTGTATGATACATTCACTTTCACGCCGACTCGGGTGCGGGAAGTAAGTGCAAAAATAAATAAGACATCGCTATCATTACCAGTCATAAGAGTATAAAAACAGTGCGAAGCACACGCCGGATAGTACAAATTCCCGAGTTCCGGCAAATATAAAAAAACACCAATTTGCATAGCCTCAAACTCACTGCGGGCGAGCCATTACTAAACGATGAGAACTCTATTCGAAATCTGACAAGATTCAACGTCCCTAAACATTCCCTGAAATTTTTCAGAGAAGAAATATGGCTTCAGAAAAAAGTGGCTAAAAAGAATGAACAGTGGATACAAAAGTGGATACATTTTCTTTCAAATATTTTTAGCCTCTATACACTATTTTCTATCGAAATTTTATAGAAAGTGGACAAATATTTTTGTTAGGGAGCCGTGATACACATTCGCTGGAAAAAGGGGAAACAAATATTCGGAGAGCAAGCTGCACCGCCCACTTAATAAGCACTTTTTGTTTTTGGTGTGGCAACCGCCAAACCAAAAACAACTTTAACTGTTAATACACTATTAATAGTTAAGCCTGTCTCGTTCTTACTAGCCGCTGAAGAGTGCAACCGAACTTTTTCCAAATTCCGGTTAAGAAATGAAACATGTCAACACAAGCGTATTCTGCAAAACAATTTTAAATACCCTTTGTGGTACTCCTCCGGGCAAAGGCTAAAACCACCTAGACCTCAAAGTGTGCTATACAAGGCGGAACACACTCCTCGAACATGTGTCACACTCTGTATTATGGGAAGAAAGTAATTTTCTAGTTGCTGAATGAAATAAAAGGCAGCCTGTGATGGTACTACTAAGTTCCCGAAGAATTTTTTATGCACTTGGTATGCTTTAGGAACAAGACAGTACTGGTGAGGCCTGGTCAAGTCATTAGACTCATCCGATAGTAGCTGAGAACAGCCACAGCTGTAAGTTCTCTGTTCAAGCAAAAGCTTGATCAAATAGCACCACGCGTAATAAAAATGTGGACGAGTCATCATTTATCTTAGACCTGATGTCTGATGCCAGCTCAGAAATATCCTCTAGTGGCGGTAAGTTATCAATTGGAAGACGTTCTACAATGTCTGAAATTAAACTTTAATGGTGCGAAGATATTTGCAACTCCTTTAGGAGGCCAGCCTTGTCATCCTCTACGTTTTCATTGTCCGACAGTTTGAACAGTTTCTTTATCCAGAGGTGTTTTAGTCCTGAGGTGAACTGATGCACATTTTGGGTTTGTCTTGCAGCCCAGCATTTGTCGTATATAGCTCCAAAAACGTTCTCTAGTGTGTCTTGCTGCAGGCGTCGAGTAAGTAAGAACTTAAAGTCATGGCTACTTGAAAGCTCATCCCGGAGCATGAGGACACTTTTTATAGTAACTTGCGACCCAATGATGGCTTATGGCTGCCTCCTACTTTGGAACCGCCATGCTGAAATCCGTCCGAGTTACTGGTGGAGAAAATCAAGTATTTTAGATTCTCCCTTCAGAATGGCATGACGCAACTTCTGCCCTGTCTTCTTGAATTTTTCAAGCTATTTAGACAATCAAAACGTATGCACATCCTATCACAAAAATAGGCTGTAACCATGGTGGCCTCAGGAAGTTCCTTGGCATAAACAAGGGATATGATTGCAAGAAAGAGTGAGACACTCAGTACGTGTGGGGCACAATTTTCTTCCATGTTACAGAAAGGTTCTTGAAAAAATGTGTCTCTCAGTAAGTTTCGGAGCCAATTGCAAGCTCATCTCATGGATAGAACAATAAAGTTCAACAATGGAAGACCACTCAATGACCTCATTTCCCATGCAAAGTTTGTGGGCCTGGAGACTGCTCTTGGTTGTTTTGGGAAAGTGCGGAGCATCAAAGACAAAGTAAACGTGTTCGTTGTCAACTTCAAAAAATGGCTTACCACCACACACACCAAGCTTACGTTTGAAGCCCCCTAACCACAGACCACAGCCTTTCCTGTGAAGCCAACAGTCTTAAGCTCCCGAATGAGAGAAATGAGGAGACTGCGTTAAACAGAAGACGTTGTTGGAGTGTGCACAACAGTGTATGCAAGGGGCTAAACGCATCTCCTGAAAATTTCAGATAGTATAACAATCAATGCTCTATCTGCAGTGTTAGAGGTTCGTTAAACACCGTCATCTGTAAACCCATGGACTATGTCGTGTGCAGGGTCGAAAGTTAATTTTTTTTTTAAACAATCTCATCGAAAATCAACATGCACACACGTTCAAGTGCAGCCAGACAGCCCGGCAGAAACAACAGCGCGAGAAGCTCGAACCGATCGGCTCCACGAATTCACGTCGAGCATGCGAGCACGCGGGCGGTCATGCGTCACCTTGATTGATGCAAAGTCGACCGAACATGATGCAGCAGAAAGCACAGATGGACGGCACGCGCGGCACAGACGAACGACGCAGGGACGAGCAGAGGCCATGCAGAATGATGCAGAGGCGACGGCGTGCAGGCAGGCAGGCCATGGCAGGCGCCATTCATCACGTGGTTTTTGTGACGTATTTGATTTAAACTATTTAGTAGTTTTAAGTACTTTAAACAATTTTAAAGCATTGCCATTTAAAAAATAAATACTTTTCACAGAAAGAGTTTTAATTAATTTTAACCAAATTGCAGAAAAGCGCCACGTAGCGGAGGGTATGAAACGCACTATCTGGGCCGCGAATCGGCTCCTGTGTCCTCTCTTTACGTTTACTATATTACTCTATGCCCACATGTCGAAAAAATGGCGGCCCATGGAGCTGCTTTAGCGCCATCTATGAGTCGTGGGGACACTTCCGGTGGAACAAAAAATCAACAGGAAATGACGACACTTCCGGAAAAAAACGTGACGTCATGCGCGCGTGCGGTTTGGCGCGAAAATTAAACAAAACTAATTCCAGAGATCACAGGTAAATGAACGACATATACACTAAAAGTCTCAAACATAGTTCCGTGTTTGAGCTTTGTTTGATACTTTTTAGTGTATATGTCGTTCTTTTTACCTGCAGTCTCGGGTTTTTCCTGGGGTGTTTACACCTTGTGTTTACTCTATACTGGAATACTGGATCGTTTACACCCTTATTTGCCCTTGCTCTTATATTTTGTTCGAAATGTTTTTTTTTCTGCAGCCGACTTTGTTAGCCGACCTGCTATGAGAGTAGTTTCATTTCGTCACAACCATCGTGTCTTTGCACTGTGGTCAAACTCCAGCCGCAGTGTTTTGCTTTTTGTTCCTTCAGGATCCCTGGGAAATATGTGAGAAACCAGAAAGCAAATTATGTAATGTCACAAAAAAGAGTGAATCAAATTGCTGGAGTGTGTTGGGCGTATGAAATACACAACAGTAACTCTAATGCAAGTCCAACGTCGCTTTAACAGTCGCGTTTTATTTGTTTTATTCACTTACAATCATTCACTCAGATTACTCACTAGAATTATACAATCGGTATCAACTCTTTTCAAAAGGTCATGGTCGAAGAAAATTAGTAGATCGGTACATAAGGCACACTGTTATAACATAAGACATTGTACAATCGGCTGGACGTTGTGAGGACGTTGACAGTTGATAGGCAGCCACTAATAACTCGGAGGTTCCACAGTGTTCCGACGACAACTGAGGCCACCACTGTAATACACAGAAAAGCTACACTTTTCTACACATTCCTTGGGCAAGGTACCATAATGCTGAAAATATCTTAACTTGCATCTGCTGGTGCTGCTACACGGCAACGCAGCGATTGTTTGGTGGAGGTCAAGGAAGCCAAGTGGAGTAAACCCTCTTGGAGCCCTGTGGTATGCTGCACTTCATAAGCCAGTTTTGCTTCACAGCTTTAAACTTTATATATGTGAATAAGTTAGAGGACCACATTACTCCTCAAGAAACCGAAGAAAATGAAAGGCTCGAATAGAACATGCCTGCACTGCTTTAATAAGTACTCTGGGTGGTCTCACATACGTAGTCTGCGCACTTGCTGCCTAGCTTTACACTTTGCTACTGTATCAAATAGTCAGCATTTTTTTCCGCGCAAACCAGTGTAGGATGGCTCTGGCAATCAGAGAAAACAAATTATCATAAACACTTTCGTCACATACAGTCAGAGACTTTGAAAGCTTGTGGTTAAAAAGGACACAAAGAGTCCGCCCTACGTTCTCCTTTGAAATTAGGTTGTTGATACATGTCTCGAAGACTTCCTCACAAGCTTCAACAAATAATATAAAAGAAGCAGAGGGAACTGAGAGGATTCCAAAGTGTGAGTCGGCAGTTCCTTTCACACTCAAATACAAGAGCACTTGATTTCCCTCAGAAAAACACGCATTTTCTGTCCTCAACTCATATTTCTGGGATGTTCCTACACAGGAATGAACCTTGAGGAATTTCGATGCCAGCCACCCAGCAAAATAAACCATGTTGTTCTCTCCTATTGCCAAAGGGTAGTTTGAAGGCGAATCGTCTGCCGTGGCAAGAAAAACTGTGCTTCCTAAGGCAAGACGAGGAGAAGGTGCCAAAAGGCCTGCTGGGAACGTAGCAAGGAGAGACATGTCATCAGCACAGTTTGATTTTTCCGACAGCTTGAATAGGTTGCTAATCAAAAGGTGCCTGAACGCAGCCTGAAATTGACGGAAAGTGGAGTTTTATTCACCTGATTTTGAATGTACAACAGCAAAAGTGTTTTCAAGGGTGTCCTTGTTCAGATAGCGGTTTAAAAGGTGGGAAAAACCGCAATTAACCGCGAGGTGATTGCTGAACAGCAGTAGAGACCTAACTGTTAAGCAGAAGCCACGAATGCAGTGTGGCTGCCTTCCACATCCGAGTACTTGCAGGCTCTTAGAAACCAGAATGCACTCTTTCAGAAACTCCTCATGGGTAGAGCCGTTACAGATTGCAGAGGCATATGGCGTCTTCGCAGATTTCTGCGAGCTATTTACGCTGTCAAAGAGACGGTTGATTCTTTCAACGAATCTCGCTGTGTGAACAGCTCTGGCTGGCAATTGCTAAGAAGTAACAAGGGCGTACATTGCAGCTGCGCAGTGATTGCTAAACACTTGAGCTGCTAGTTTCACCGACACCTTTGACGAGAAGGTCAAATTAAAATGCTTCTCCTTCAGCTTTAGCATAGAACCGATCTCAAGTTTACGGTCCTTTTCATAAGCTTCCTTGATGTAGGAACTTTTCACTATGTAATCACCAACTTTTTAGTCGTATTTAAATAACATGTTTCTTAGTCACTTCAAAAGGTGCGGAGCATTGAAAAGGAAAAAAAAAAAAGTGGCTTGCCATTGATCTCTACGTAAGGCTTTTCGGCAGTTACGATGCTTGAAAAAGAGACACGTTCTGGCACCGTTCATCGCATACAACAGCTACCGGCTTCAGGCCAGCGTCCACAAGGGCGCTGTAGCACTGGAAAAATAGATCTTTTAGTACATCTGAAGGTGTGCCTTTGTGAGCAAAAAATAGCCAAGCGGCTGCTTCCACGGTGTTCCGACTCCTTTCGCCATGAACATGAGAGCCTTATTTGCCAGTTTTTCGCCTTGCTGTCCACTATGTTCTTTAAGTCTTTCAAACCTGTCAGACGAGGGGTTGTATGAAAGCTCTTTTTTGATGAGCATTTCATCAAAGACTATGCTGCAGGCCCAATCGGCTCGAGGAAAAGCAGCTGCCCGCCTCTTTATCAGCTCGAAAATGCCAGGGTAAAATCCAATCTTTAGTGGCACACGCTGAAGCCATAGCTGCAGTGACCTTACTGATGGCAGCCTGAGCAGTCGCCTACAACACTTATAGCCTTTGGGGCTATGAAAGTAGAGGCCTCAAGCCAAGGCTTTGTTGTGGCTGCACCATCTCTGGCCAAACCGGCTCACATTGCTCATTCTAAGCTGGGCTTCAACGAGTGCGGCGACACGAGGAGACACATGAACGCGGACACTCTCAACGCCTTCGGCAACAGTCCTCATCTGACGTTGTCGTTGCAGCCTTCTTTGCAGCCTTCTTTGCAGCCTCTTGTTACGCTCTTGAAGCTGTCGCACCTTGGCTTTCAGGCGTTCACCTTCTTGTTGCCGATGCTGCAGCTTTTGCAGGGTGCTGCAATTTGGCAAATGACCCAGATTAGGTCCCCAAGAAAAACTTGCATTCGCCATCAATTTATTAAATGTGTAATCTATTCACGCTCAAGAACATTCCTCAATGATCTGAAGTGTCTTTAAACAAGAACTGTAAGTTTGACAAACTACACATGCAATTCAAGTTTAGGAAAGAAACAGTACATCGTTACGTTCGACTAGGCGCTTCATGTTGGCCAGAGACCTGATAGTCCAAAAAGACAAGGGCGCACACAGAAACATGCAAGTCAGAATAGGCATCCAAACTGTGAAATGCATTTTCTTAAAACTTGACCATACCTTACTTATGCCCATGGCATTGTAACAGTGAAGCGCTCGCACAACAACAAGCAACTAAAGTTTGGCATATAGGACAAGGGACCATGACAGGCTCAGCATCCCACACCTATGACCACGTCAGCTTTTCGATAACTTTAAAAAACACTGTCTTACGTGAGGTTTTGCGGGAAGACTTGTGATTCAGCGAAACCGGTTCAGTTGTTTTGATTTGACGGTGTTAACGCCTGCGTGTGGAACATTTTTTTTTGTCTTTTTTTGTGCTTGACAATGACAATACCGTGAAACAAAAATGTGGTGAACTTTGAACAAACTTCGATTTGTAGCTGCCAGCTAGTCGGTCTGGTGTTATGTGGCCCCTTGCGTCATCTGCTCTCAAGATAAAGTTTAGTATCCCCTGGTGTTTTTCGAGCCTTGGCTTTTTTATTTTTGCGGCCTGATCTTTTATAACTTCACACAAAAAAACTACAAAAGAAAAAAGTTTGCATCATAGAAAGCACTCACATTTGTGAGAAGGCCCAGCAGCACAGCCAGAGAGAGAGTCTCTAGGCGACGGTGTAGAAACCAAAATCTCCATGTCAACTACGTCCCCGCTGGACTCTTGAGCAGGAGCAGCATCTTGACGTAGAACGCAGCTGTGATCAACCGCAAAAAAAAAAAAAGAAAGAAAGAAAGAAAGAAAAGCTTTTGTAAAAACTGCAAGTAAGAAAGCAAGTTCAACAGAGTGGAAAGTTGGACGAGTTGGTCGTTCATTTAAGCTGGCAGAAACAGTGCCTCTCTGTGCACTTTTACTGCGCCTGTCTGTATACTCCTTGTTTCCTGTTTTACGTCAAGTTGCGCTGTTTCTACCACTTGAGAAAGCAAGCTCACAAAGAAAGGGGAATAAAAAGATAGAAAAAGCAATATTCGGCCACCACTTATTATTGGCCCCTAGTCGGCTGTTCTCTAGTAAGGTGCACGAGTATGTGTGGTCCAATGAAGCCGCAGAAATCCGCTCTGCAAATTTAATGTGAACTTAGCAAAGGAAAAGAGGAAGTCCTCCCTTATTCCCCTATTCGAATCCATAAAAATTATATTCACCTTCCTTTATGACAGGTTCAATTCAGAAGACTGGTCAACAGGGTGACTACAGGAACTCCACCAGTCTGAGTGGCCGGAGTGTGTGCAGCTCGATGAGGCTGGCGAAATCCTCTTTGCAAATTTAGCGTGAAGTTGGCCATAGAATAGTAGTTGAGTTCCTTCCTATGTGTCTATTCTAACACACGACAACGAAAATCACCTTGTTCCCACGAAAGTTTCATTTCGGAAGACTGGTCTTCAGGGTGACTACAAAAGCTCCGTGAGTCTGAACTGCCGAAGCATGTGTAGCTCAATGAGGGTGTCACACTCACCTCTGCAAATTTATGGTGAATTCGCCTATTTTAACACAAAATTTAAATCACTTTCTTTCATGGGCAGCTTTATTATGGAAGACTGGGTGTCGGCAAGGCAAAATATGCTCTGTGACGTTGATTATGTCACCTCAAGTAAAACATGTCATTATAAACGGGGCTGAAATGAACTTCTAGCAGTACCTCTGTCCTTGTTCAACCAGCTTTTCCCAGCTAATCTCACCTAGTTCTTTTGCAAAATGCTCAAGTCATGAAGACCACGAGTTAATGCAGTGGTGCTGGCAGTTGCTGCCACTTTATGTTAGTTTCAGTGAAAAAGCTCACCATGCAAAACTGCTGAACCTGGAGAACTTTTGCTGGAAATGTCGCCATGTGTCGTCCCTGCAAATAATATAAAAATGTTATGAGCCCACAAAAGCAATATTTCAACCCCATGTGGTAACCATTTTTCTAAGAGCGGGTTAACCATGCTTAGTCACAAAGTGCACGGAATGTTTATTGGTCTGTTTACTTTTTGTGGGAAGCACACTTAGCAACGCATTGTGACGGAGGTGTCCAGGGCGCATGAGAGCTGACTCCTCGAAATCTAAGGAGAAAACTACCCTGTCTCGTAGCTGCCATGGAGTCGTCCCCTGTAGACTTCAGTTGTTGCAGAACCGAACCCAGGCTTCGCGCCTGCAGATAAGGCATGGTGCTATGAGGGTGCCATGAATACTTACGAAAAGAAAATGTAGCCAAAATGTCCACAAACCAAAGCAAATCAGTGCAAGGACCTTAACAAATGCATGACATCACTGCTCTGTGTACATCATGAAGAGTAAAAACACGAGTCTTACGCACAGATGCGCTATTATATATCTCTGTTGTACCACTGATAACCACGCCGATGATCACGACACTAGGCTCCTCAGAGCCAGGCCGGTACAGGTAAATTTTAATATCGTGGGCACTTTTATAATAACGGTACACAACGCTGCGAAGTCAGTGATTTCGAACTTAAAACCTTCCTAGTATAAAATATTACGCCTTCTTGTGCACATCCAGACAACCCTAATAGTTTTAGGTAAAACTAACAAGAGTTCAGAGGAGACCGAACAAGGGGCATACACAGCAGGCATGTCACTGACAGTAGCGAAGTCTCACCTTCGAGCGTCGAGGGGAAACCGGTGCAGCGAGATGCCAGCCGTGCGGGTGTTGCTTTCACACATTTCCACGGAGCACCGTTTCTTTGCGTATCGCGCTGTGCTCATCATCGCAAAAGACGTTGAGCCCCTTGGGCGCAGTAGCGTCCAAGATCCAAGCGCACGACAGCCGAGTTCCCGCGCAGGTAACTGGGCTAATCACGCCCGAGCAAACAACAAAACTCCCGAAACGGTGTTAACTGCCGCTAAAACAATTAAAAGCGAAGAGCACGTGGAGGCCCAAACACAAGCAAGCAGACGGACGTCAGCAGACTGCCTTTCCGCGCGCCACGAGGTCTACAAAAAAACTGCAGATATCGCTATTGCTAGTCGGCCTTTTTGCTAGTGGCGTACAGAGGACGCTAATAAGAAGTATGCATAATATTAGCCAAAACAAAAACAGTTTTGAATTTTGTTGCACGTTAAATATGATTGATATTATCTAATAATTTAATTTAGCTTGTTTAAAAATACCAATGATTATACTTCTAGTCACAAACTAATTAATTTTAATAATGTTTGTCCCCACCTCTCCTAGTCGCGCTTCAATCGCATCCTTCACGTGACCCTCCAGGTCGATGTCGCTGGCGATTTGTTTTGAACCGCTTTTTGGCCGAAGCTTCGCTACCCATGTACATATACCTTGAAGCAACGTTCACGTTCACCATGACTATGGTGCCTGGAACGCGTCTCCGACTGGTGTGTTTACCGCGGCCAAAAAGGTGGTCCCTCGATTTCCGCCTGATGACGTCATAAGTGTCATGCTGTCGCCGGTTGCGACCCTGGCGGCGTCCCAACAGCTGTGGTGTATGTAGCAGATGCCTGTTCTGCTGCAGGTCGCTTTCCACTGCGACAGTTCACGGAAGCTCTAGCAGCCGGAGTTGGGACGTCTAAAGGGACGCCGTGACGACAGCGACACTCGCATTCGCTCGTGCTTTTCGCCAGCATTTCTACGGCCAACCGCCAGGATCGCGACAGGCAACAGCATGACACTCGCGTCATTTGTTGCCACATCGGGACCACTTTTGATGTATGGGCGGGATAGGACGCTAAACACACCAGTCAAAGACGCGATCCAGGCACCATAACCATGACGTCCACACAACAGGCCGCAGTTGTGTTGTATTCCAAAATGTGCTCGATCTTACTCGAGAGTTGAACTTCCGACCCTCGGCGTCCAAAAACCTACTCGCAGGAGTAGGTTGATTTCTCCAGCTTTATTGTCACGTGACCCAACTCGCAGGAGTAAATCATGTCGTATTACACCTGAGACTGCGGTGGAAGAAATCGGAAGAACTTTCAGTAGAAGGAACAGACACAGAGAACGTCTCAATATACCGCATTTACCCGAAAATAGGTCGACCACGAAAATAGGTCGACCCCTATTTATTGAGCACACCGAGAATAAAAAAAAAATAATTCAAATATGGGTCGACCTTTCTTTTTTTTTTTTTTTTTTTTTTTTTTAAGGAACAGGGGAAAGTTAGGGCAAAAGAAACAAACCTTTATTTACAGCACTCTCAGCTAAATCACAGGGCGATGTCAGAAACTTAATCATCGTCAGAACTTCCGGATATATCGTCGTCCGAAGCTTCGTCAGCTTGGTAGACATCCTCGCAAATTGGCAACAATACCTCACTGACACCGTTGTAAAATGACGACGAGAAGAAACGAAAGAAGGTGGAGACGGGCGAGCGACGAAAGACCAAATATAAAGACACGAGCAACGCTGCGAGCCCCGTGAGCAACACGCGACACGCGACCCGCCGAAAAAAACAAACGAAAGTACCTCCGTTTTTTTTTTTTATTATTATTTTTTTTTTTTTTTTTTGCGCGCGTTTGCGAAAGAGGATTGGAGCGCATAGGAGGGCAAAGTGCATGGTGCATGGCGTTCCTCTCCCTCCCCTTCCCCCTTGCCCAGCGAGGGGAACGCTACAGGCGTGATGCGTGATGGCGAAACCCGACGCCGAGGGAATGCGCGCGAGAGCCGTTGCCGGCGGCCACGGGCTGTCGGCTGCTGCTGTTCGGTTGTTTTTGTGCATCAAAAGCTTTTTGAAACAAGAAGCCGCGCGGCTCTACCGCGACGCCGGCTAGGTGATTGATAGCTCCATACCCTCGGTAGGGTTTCAAATTTTGGTCGCGAATTGGGTCGAAACTCTTTGGTCACGATTGTAGGTCGACCCTTAATTTTTGACAACATTTCCGAAAAAAAAAGGTCGACCTATATTCGAATAAATACGGTACGTTAAGCTCATTGAGACGTTCTCTGTGTCTGTTCCTTCTACTGAAAGTTCTTCCGATTGCTTCCACCGCAGTCTCAGGTGTAATACGACATGATTAGCTACCACCAGCTCGCCTGCACTCTCACCGTCTTTTTGCAGGAGTAGCTAAAAAAGCCGTCGAAGAAAGGAACGCGAAGGACGACCGTTGGGGAGAAAAAAGAAAAAAAAACGCGACGCTGTGGCGCCTTTTTTGTTTTTTGTTTGCGCCGCGTCCAGCGTGCAAGCGTAGAGGGAAAGAGAAAGTAAAAGAGAACGTGCATTGCAAAGAAGCCAACTGTCAAGAGGAGCCTTGCGGAGAAGCGCACTACCAGTTCAGCCTACTCACGCCGACGCTCCTTGAAGGGAGAGAGGGAAGCGCTGCGGCTTTAGATCTAGGTGGTGTTGGTGTGTACACGTCGCGGACAGTTGTCGTTGAAGTCGCAGCGGTTGCATTCGTTCGTAAGCATAGTGGTCGCTCTGAACGCAAGTGTGTGAACGGGCCGTCCGTGACGCCACGACCAGAATTTGACTCGACGTGACGACATGAATCGTTACCCTGACTCCGTGCCCTGACTATACTTACCATCAGTTGTGACGAAGGGTTCGATGGTGTGTTTAAAAACCACAATGGAAGCTAGGAGCTATCGCGTTCTGAAACTAACACCGTCGAAGTTGACAGTCATGTTCCTTTGCCCGTGGTTAGGCCAATTGCGGAAATCTAACGGTAGCGACGCTTTTGGTCGCGCTTGACCTTGAAAGAGGCGCGTACCACGGCGGAATTTTTTTTTTTTTTTTCTGGGCAAGACTGAAAGTACAACAATGCATAGTAAGAGTTTGATAGAAATAGGAAGTTTCAAGGTGCTGATTGTGTTTACGGAGTCAGAAAAGGTGACATTGACAAGATAAGATTCCTGAAACGTGAGGCGAAACCGTAAACATGGGTTGCGCGTTCGGGGTTCGGGTCAAAGCCCCTACGGAGGCGAGTCCGCGGTTTTTACCGTTTACCCCGTCGTGGCCACGGCTCTCACGAAATACTGAGTGCATTCTCTGAATGTCGCCGTGACAACAACGTCAGCTGCGTCGCAGTTTCAGTTACGAAGACTCGCAAATTTCAACTCTAGAGTGCTGAAGTTACGTACTCGAATACACCCTTACCTACAAATCGTGACTGGAGCATATACGTTAAGCTCATTGACTCCGGAAGGGGAATATCCTTGACTAGTGGTTGGTCAAGAGAGCTGTCAAATAGACCGATGATGACGATGATGATGATTTTATGGCTGTTCCCTTTGAAGCGGGCGGTTTGAATAGAAATCAGACCTAGCCGAATAAAAACGGAGAGAAAAAAATTGCACTACTGTTGCATTCTTCGCCACCAGTCCTCCAGCCTCCTTTTAGTCCTCTCGACTGCGTCGCTGCACTTCCAGCTGGGCTGCAGTGTCACTGCACCGCGATTTAAGTCCGCACTGGGCCAGCACACCATGGGCCAGCACACCATATGCAAAAAGAAGCGCCATCTAGTGTATTCATGATCAATTATCAGATTTCCCCCATATTGGGGGGTTCCCGTACCGATGGTTTCGCCCGTTTCACAATAGTCCCGGCAAAATGGAAGTTGTATACCTAAAATATGGTCACCTGATGCTGGTTCAGTACGAACTGTCCACAGACGTCTTCGAGAAATACCGTTCATTGACCTGGATGGCCCAGTTCACTGCTTGAGTGACGAGTCTTGCGACCTCGTTGATGACAATTCCTTTCTTAGAATTTTGCGGCCGTCTTTCTTTTCTTCTTTGAACCGAAACTAACCAGCAACCGGTTGAGTGTACAAATAAACTGCCCTAAAATCATGAAAACCGAGATTAATGTAGGTGCGCCTCGTCCACAACTGGAAGATGCGATAAACCCCCCAATATGGCGGCTCCTAATCGCATGATGATGATTGCTGGCAAGGATTTCGCCCAAGTTCATTGAAACAATTCCGGTCAATGTTGCGCCCTCATTTTCGCCCTATTCTTACCAATTAATGAGCTAACATTTTGCATATACGGCTCTGGTCGCACGCTTCCCATGATCACTCCAGAGTCAATGAGACTGCGGCGTCCCATTATGACGACCTTAGAAGGAATCGGGCAGAGCATGCACATAATAAGCCCTGCCGTTGTCACTGACAAAGTAAGAACACCAGGGCCTATTATGTTCATGCGCTGCCCGATTCATTCTTCGGCTTCCTAATGAGTAACGCCGGAATCTGATTGGCTGAGGAGGGGTAATGGGAAGCGTGTGACTAGACAGTGGCGCCGCGGTGCGGCTCCCAACAGGTAGTCATTTGGCGTGCACATCAATTTGATCGGCGCGCCACCTGTAGGTGTCGCACGCTCCCTATTATCACATCGCTTTTAGTGGATTTTAGGGTAGTCGGAGGGTTCTCTCCTGTTGTAACAATAGAGACTAAAAAAACAGCAAACATAACTTTCCCGAATTTGTTTTTTTAGGAAATTTTTAGATTTCTTGAATTTCTTCTTAGGGTCTGCAGAAAAAAAAAGATTCGGGGGCATGGCGTTGTAAAGTAAAGCTTTGCGGAACTGAAGAGTGCCAAGCCCCTTTTTGCGCTAGTCAATACGCGTGACGTACAGCGTGACTGCGGTCGACTTTACTGAAACGAACACTTTTTGTTCCAGAAAAAGTGAGTGGGGTGGGGAATAAATAAAATGTAACGATTCAACTAGGAAGCCGTTATGGAAATATGTGCGGAAATTGCTTTATAATTACACTAACAAATTTGTAATTATTCCTTTACAAAATTACTGATAAGTGTAAGGAATTACAGGTAATTTCGTTACTTTTAACGGATTACGTACAACTCTGCTCTGAACGCGTACGTAATTTACAGAAGCAGTTTGTTTCTTTTCGACTCGTCCGTTTTGTGGATTTCCCAGTTTCCTGGTCCGAGTTTCACTTTCCTTACACAATGGCGAACGTTTAACAACATTGTAGCTGCTATCCCACAATACATACGCCGCGTTTGTTTCTATTTTCGATAATTGTTTGTAAACAAAAAGGCGAGTATTACGTGAATTTGCCTCGGCGGACCGTCATGACGAGTTGGTTATTCAGCTGAAATCTGCTAATTAATTATTTCATTAACGGTGTTATCGGTGATGCTAACACTATAGTCTTCAAGGCAATTTATACAATTTGCAAAAGGGAAACCGACGTTGAGTTATTTATAAATCATTTCTCTCGTTTTTTTGGTGCCCCATTGCGAAACTGGACGCAGAAGGAGAGCCGGAAGACATGCCTCAAATGCTACTGAAAAGAGCAATGTACTAATGACGCATACCGCGTGTTCGTGACGGTTATCACCTTGTAATTGCTAATTTCAATTAACAAAAACTGGTGACAGTATTCGCACAACGGGCGCCATTGTTTCTAAAATGAATCTTTATCAATTAAAAGTTTTTTTTTCATCTCTAGATGCAGACGGCGACCGCAGCGACGGTACTACGCATGGCGCTGAACCAGGTGACAAACACTACATGAGATGCCTCATTCGCGGATGCCGGATGGAGTCACGCCGAAGTGGACAGTCCTGGGTGTGTCCCACTGAAGGTTGCCACAACGAGTCAAGTTCACGCGAAGAAGTTTTTGATAATCGGCTTCTGTCGTATACCATTCCTGAACCAGTTGCCTTTTCCTCGAAGAAGCTGGACAACGGGACACTCTTCGGGTCCATGGTTAATTCAGCGTACTCAAGCTGCGTGTGCAAATGTGAATGCAACTGTCGCTCTTCGAATTGTCCACCGCCCAACGACAGGTACACAAGTCCAACGACAACTACTCCCGATTGGGCAACCACCACGATACCAGATTCGGCGTCAACTGCTTTTACACCATGTTCACCATGTTCAACGCCTACATCTACTCGAGGTTCGACAGCAACTACTATGACACCGTGCACACCATGTTCAACGCCTACATCTACTCGAGGTCCGACGACAACTACTACGACAACGTGTCCACCATGTTCAACGCCTACATCTACACCAGGTCCGACGGTGACTAATACGACATCATGCCCACCATGTTCAACCTCTACTATAACTACTACCACACCATGTCCAACGCCTACCTCTACACGAGGTCCGACAACTACTACCACACCATGTCCAACGCCTACATCTACACGAGGTCCGACAACTACTACCACACCATGTCCAACGCCTACATCTACACGAGGTCCGACAACTACTACCACACCATGTCCAACGCCTACATCTACACGAGGTCCAACAACTACTACCACACGATGTCCAACGCCTACATCTACACGAAGTCCGACAACTGCTACGACACCATGTGAACAATGTCCCATGGCTAACACCCCTAATCGCGTTTCTTCCACAAAACACCAGAATTTATTTTGTCGAGATTCTGAATTTTGCAAAAATAAGAACGAAGGAAATTACGCCTGCCCTGAAGACCCGCACAAGTTTGCAATGTGCTCCCATGGTCGAACCTATCTCTATACTTGTCCGGGAACATCTGTTTATGACAAGGAAAATGACCTGTGCTACCCTTAGCGAAAAATGGTATACTTGAAGCATATTCTGAATGTTCGCACCATGCAGCGAAAAACCCTATGTAGGCTGAAAGAAAAAAAAAGGAAAAAAAAGGCGGGGGGGGGGGGGGGGGGGGGGGGGGGGGGGGGCTTCTGAGGAGCTATACCTAGTACGGAAAAAAAAAATGTAGGAAATTTTTTTTTCTCGATATTGCTCACATATCTGAAAGTTCGCAGACGACTTCGCTCAAAGTGCCATTTCACTGAATAAGCAGCACTTAAGGGTCTTGGTGCGCTTGAAATCATTGTTGCCTGGACGCTTTAAGTGAAATCACAGGAAGTGCCTTTTATTTTTTATTTTTTTTGTTGTCCGGAAATGTTAAAATTGCACGCGACAGAGGAAAACAACGTTACCCGAGCTTTCTAAGACAGTATCTGAAGCTCTGGACGTCGCTTTTTCAAATTCTAACAATTCTGAGCTAGGCACCAAGATGGCGGCACCCACTGGCAGATCTCGAAATCGAATGCCGATACACTAAGCGTACGGTGCCTGGAACGCGTCTCCGACTGGTGTGTTTACAGCGTTTCAAAAGGTGGTCCCTCAAATTCCTCCTGATGACGTCATAAAAGTGTCATGCTGTCGCCGGTTGCGACCCTGGCGGTGTCCCAGCACCTGTGGTGGATGTGGCAGACGCCCGTGCTGCTGGATGTCGCTCTTCACTCTGACAGTCCACGGAAGGTACAGCAGCAGGAAGTTGGGACGCCTGGGGCGGAGTGACGACAGCGACACTCGTGTTCGCTGGTGCTTTTCGCCAGCATTTCTACGGCCAACCGCCAGGATCGCGACAGGCAACAGCATGTCACTCCGGCGTCTGTGACGTCATTTGTTGCCGCTTCGGGACCACTTTTGATGTATGGGCGGAATAGGACGCTAAACACACCAGTCGGAGACGCGATCCAGGCACCATACTAAGTGTGGCTTCAGTGTGTGCCAGGTTTGAGAGTTTTTTTTTAGAATAAGATATAAGTAATGTAATCAACATTATTTAGGACAACTGAC